>NW_023616026.1:0-220001 GCF_013339695.2 Rhipicephalus sanguineus
TTCGTCTGTGCGTAGCACAGCGAAAGCTAGGGAAAGGGCGAGATCCTCTCACCGATTCGTCTGCGGAATCAGACGGCGCCGCTGGCTCGGCTTTGCTTTCTCGAATATCCCGATCTTTCGCGTTGGTTGGCTGTGTCGGTGGCATCTTCTGCGGAGAGGGTAAGAGGCGCTCGGGCGCGCTCGCGGCGCCTTTTAAATGCGAAGCATTTCTTAGCGAACTTCTGCGACTTTGAGCGTATCTATCTATCTATCTATCTATCTATCTATCTATCTATCTATCTATCTATCTATCTATCTATCTATCTATCTATCTATCTATCTATCTATCTATCTATCTATCTAGCCGCCTACGACTTTGTGCTCTCCTGGCCGTTTCGTTAATCGGATGTATACCAAAATTGGTGTGTCATAACATGGTCTTATTACGAACATAAATGACAGGTCATATCATGAAAATCATGACACGCATGTCATGAACAGCATGATTTACATTCCACGGCCTTTGGGCTCCCTGGCCGTTCCGTTAATCGGATGTATACCAAATTGGTGTGTCATAGCATGGCCTTATCCTGAACATAAATGACAGGTCATATCATGAAAGTCATGATACGCATGTCATGAACAGCATGAATTACATTCCACGGCCTTTGGGCTCCCTGGCCGTTCCGTTAATCGGATGTATACCAAAATTGGTGTGTCATAACATGGCCTTATCACGAACATAAATGACAGGTCATATCATCAAAATCATGACACGCATGTCATGAACAGCATGATTTACATTCCACGGCCTTTGGGCTCTTGCGGCCGTTCCGTTAATTTCATATATACCAAAATTGGTATTGCGCGACGCGGCTGTATGACGAACACGAATAACAAGTGGTAACATGAAAACCGTGACATGATGTCATGTATGTCATGATTTACATGCCGCGCTCATGGTGCATTCGCGGACGTTTCGCTAGCGTGATATACACCAAAATTGGTATTGCGCGACGCGACTGTATGACGAACGTAAATGAAAGGTGGTAACATGAAAATCATGACATGCATGACATGTACGACATGATTTACATGTCATGCTCATGGCACACTCGTGGCCGTTTTGCTAGCTTGATATGCACCAAAATTGGTATTGCGCGATGTGACTGTATGAAGAACATAAATAACAGGTGGTAACATGAAAACCATGACGTGCATGCCATGTATGTCATGATTTACATGCCACGCTCATGGTGCATTCGCGGCCGTTTCGATAGCTTGATATACACCAAAACTGGTATTGCGCGATGTGACTGTATGATGAACATTAGTGACAGCTGGTAACACGAAAAACCATAAGATGCATGTCATGTATGGCGTGATTTACATGCTCTACTCATGGTGCACTCGCGGCCGTTTCGCTCCTTTGATATACACCAAAATTGGTATTGCGCGATGTGACTGTATGACGAACATAATTGAGAGGTCTTAACATGCGAATCATGTTATGCATGTCATGTACGGTATGATTTAAATGCCACTGTCATGGTGCGCTTCCGGCCGTTTTGTTAACGTGATATATACCAAAATTGGTATGGCATGACACGAGTGCGTGATGAACATAAGCGACAGGTCATACATTTATATACCAGAATATGCGTTTCATTGGCATGGTGTACACTAGATTGTGCATGCATGCGTGCATGGCAAACATGCGATATATGGTGGACTAGATGATATGGCATGAATGATTTCATTTGGCTCAAAGACAAACAAGGCGATGTATGCAGCTCTTTGATGGCTGCTTCGCATTACATCGATTCCCACAGTGCGTGGGATCTGCCGAATTTTTTATACTTGTTTTTTTCGATGCACGCGCTCTGTCGACATGAACCGTCGGCGCCAGGCTTTCATGCCCTCGTTCGAAATCGGCGACGTGCGCTTAGTTAAGCGCTCGTTTGTGGCAAACATCGTGCACAAGTCCACTTTCGTAGAGGCCCGCGCCTTTCCTGCAGCTCCCAGTGCAGAAATAGTTGTCTGGCACCCGCACGAAGGGGAAATAGCAGCCGAACTTCATTCATCTCCTCACAGCAAGGCTGTGCAAAGCGCTGTCGTCTGCTCGGCTTCCCGCACGTACTCTCGGCGGCGCCCGTTAGGTGGCTATCAGTGGCGCCTCTATAGGCGGTGCACAAGGCGTATAGGGTGGCATTACCCATCTAACTTTGAGTTCTCTCGAAAGAAACTGTTGTGATGCGCGCTCGCTTATAACGCGGTTTGCTTTTCGTGCTTGAAAATTGTGACCTGCACTACATTACATTTCCAGATATAGAGCGGCGACCGCGCTTTATCAGGAATGATGGATGTTGTAGGCAAACCAGTGCGACTTTATATCACATAACAGGTGTGTGTGTGTGTTTGTGTGTGTGTGTGTGTGTGTGTGTGTGTGTGTGCGCGCGTGCGTGCGTGTGTGTGTGTGTGTGTGTGTGTGTGTGTGTGTGTGTGTGTGCGTGCGTGTGTGTGTGTGTGTGTTTTAATTTCCAGAAATCACGTTGATACTTAGAAACGTGCACAGAAATAGAGCAAATTCAAGAGCATCAAGAAGCAGTGCACCATATATATATATATATATATATATATATATATATATATATATATATATATATATATATGCATATCCGAATGCACTTATGTGCGAACACGCATTTTCTGTGCATCTCGTCTTCACGCGCGTTTGTTCTGGAGCGTCACGACGAAGTTCGCGTGGCAAGCTAATAAATAAGCAAAGCCAGACGAAGAATGCGCATTGAGAGTACAGTGCTCGGAATTTGTAAATGTATTAAGGCGAAGAATACTGCGCACGTAAATTTCACGGAATATTGCTCCGCTACTGAGAAGAAGATAAAAGTAATTAAACGCACCCGCTTAAGGATAACGAATGCAACAAAAAAAACACACACACTTGTTCTCGCCCTTCGAATGACTCGGCGCGATCCGGCAAAAAGCAAGGACTGCGAATTCGCGGAACAGCGAAAGGTCTGACGAGAGAGGTGGAACGCATGAGCGACAGCAACTGGCAGCTTGAACTGCTTTGAAACGAGGGCAATGAATCTATAAGGTACAAACAAAAAACATAACAAAAATTACACCACTTCCCGCTAAAGGGGACCATGAGGCGATGCGAAGCCGGAGCACTTGCACGACCGTGTTCCGTTGGCGTTCGTTGGGCATGCTACCGACCTCGCCAGAGAACATCTACCCTCGCGTCGTGGAACACTACGCGCGAAGAGGAACACTACGCGCGAAGAGGAACACTACGCGCGTCTTGTCTTCCCTCTAGCCTGGCCGTTAATTCTCATAGGGCGAGTGGGGAACGCGGTCGACAGGCGTGCGAGAGGGGGGCAGCGTTGGAGAGGAGAGAGAGGGGGAGGAGACGCGCATGCGCTGGTTCGGGAAACGTTGCATGCGCTGGTGCTCATCGTGGTGTTGCGCAGGAGAGGATTTCGGCATGTCTAGCCCGCGTTTCAGAGGACCAGTGGAAAGGGGAAGGGAGAGGGAAAGTATGGAGGGGGAGCGAAGAGGGGGAGTGCAGAGGGGAAAGGGGAAGAGGGCAGGAGGAATGGTGAGGGGGAGTGGAGAGGAGGTGTGTGGAGAGGGTATGCGCATGCGCAGTAAGGGTGGTCACGCCTCACACCACCACCACCACCACCGGATTGAACTCCGCCATAAGATACTTCGCATCTAAAACAGATCGACTGTTTCACCTGAAAAGAACAAAGCACTGACAGCGATGTAGTGCAAGATTATATCATGTGCCACTTAACTGATACATTTAGCAAGTAAATGCTTTGACAGTTAAAGCGTGGCCTTCGCGATTATAGCTCCGGCAACACGCAGCAATTGCGCGTCGCCGGAACTAATCGCGGAGGCCACGTTTTAAGCTATGACGCCGATGTTGGGAGTAAGTTGGGAGCTAATGTTACCCGTCGACTGACCGGAACGCTCGCTTTTGGAAGGTCACAGGCGCTCAACGCTGCCAGCGCTCTTGATGGGGCTCAGGAGACGCCATCATATCATGGTATAGAGGCGGCGGGCGAGGAGGAGACGTCACAGTGCTCTACGTCAGCACTGTGACCGCATTGCTCGTTGTGGTCGAATGACTCTGCTTATTAACCGAGTTTTGTTACTTTTGTTGCATCTCCTTTCTTTTATCCATTCCACGTTTCATTTGTCCACTTCCCCGGATGTAGGTTGGGTGGTTAACCGGCCACGTCATCGGTTAGCTTTTCTGCATTTTCCTCTTCGTTTTTATATTTTTCCCTCTCTCTTTCTAAACCATGTGCAATATTGTGAACCCACCCCTCGTGTAATCCCTCCTTCATGAGGCCCTTAAGGTAAATAAACTGAACAAAACTGAACTCTTTCTCTCTGTCTACTCATGTATACGTTTTAGTGCGTAACTATTCGCACGTTCATTTTGGTAGGTGAATGCTTACGGCACTTTATAGCGCCCAAAAACAAACGAAGCCTCACTTTATGTGAGCTCCTAGTGCTTTGTAATCGCTGTCGACGAATAGGGTACGCAAAGCTGTGCGTTTGTTGCCACTGCGCATGCGCCATACGCTAAGACTTGGGTACGCACGTTATTCTTCGAAAACTGCGTAAGTACTCAAGAAACACAGAGCCTGCGTGCCATATTCTTCTCCATCGGGCGCGAACTATTCTGATTGGATGACGTGGCCAGCGTAAATTTCGCTTTATAACACGAAGTAGATCGGATGGAAGCTGCGGCCCCGATTTACTAACGTCTTTCGAAAACAAAGGTCACAAACTTTCATTGTTCAATGAGATGGTTCTCCGAATCGGTAGTGCTAGGCCGTTTCTGCGGAATTGGTAGCGCGATGCCGCGATCTGCGTCGCTTCTGTGACGCAGACGCATACGTCACCAGCTCTTGCGTAAACTTTGTGACTAGTTTCTAGAAAGCATATAGCGTTTCTCTCGAGTCTCATCCCTCAGTGCCCTATTTTAGTTTCTGCCATTCGGATGACATGGAAGTTTAGATGAAAACTTTATTTAGGAAGTAAAACAGCCTTCCATTCCCGGCTGCTGCCTAAAGGCCAACTATACGACGATAGTTCACATTGACTAAATTGGCTGTAATTTATAAATTAGTAGTATGACTAATACCATATCAATTAAAGCATATATAGCGACAAGGCGAAGGATTATACAACTTTTCTTACGGTATTTAAACAGATGTCAGCTAAGCACATGACATGTGTGTCCGGAGGATAACGGATATGAAGCGATATGAAGCGCTCCGCGGGTGCAGCATAGCCCTGAAGTTGCAAAGCTGCACTGTTTCTCATTACTATAAGGAGGTAATTGCGGCACATTTTTAAATTTCGGCACCAAAAGTGTTTTTATGCGAACCTTTCGTGCTCGTCTGTCCGTTGGAATTTCGAATAAATATTATTACATCGTGCCACCCGTTGCTCGAAGCTTGACTTCAGCAACAGTGTCAGCGCTGAAGGGCAGCCGCGCTAGGCTCCGACGTCACAAGGTCAGGGTTGCCCGTAAAAAGTCGCACATTCGAAGGCCTGATTCGAGAGCGTGTAACCACTCTTCATCCCATTGATTTTAGGGAAAACTAAATGACCTGCAGTCGTATCATTTGGCACGGATCATCAGAGTGGAACATATACAGTAAAAATTTTATTGAGATCCGTAGATATAGAAAAATCGCCTGCAGTCGCTATTTAATTATGCGAGGCATAATAGTACCATATAGGTCGGCAAAAAATATGTAGCTGGCTCAGATTCACTCATGAAATATGTTTTGCCCTTCGGGCTCACTCGGACTCAGACTCACCAAAGTTTTCGTCAACCGGACTCTCGGACTCAAGACTCAATAAAATTTTCCTCAGCCGGACTCACTCGGACTCAAACTCACCAAACTTTTTCTCAGCCGGACTAACCCAGACTCAGACTCACGGCTCGATCTGAGTATGAGTGAGTCTGAGTGAGTCGACTCATGAATCCGTCAACGTATAATCAGTTTTTAGGGGCGAAGCTCCTTAGGGCCAAACCTTCTACCTCCCGCGTCTAGCGTAGCTCTGGTTTACACGGAGTACGCTAGGGGCGCTGCGGTAGCAGCTCTCGTTCCCGGTGAGTGCTTTGGGTTGAATGGAAACCGCTAGGGGCGCGTTGTGCTCTCAGATGCATTTTATATGGCCACAAACATCCAACAACAACCAGGGGGACGTATATAGACCTCGTCTTCGCTAACTTCAGATTAAATCCCATTCAAGAACCCCTGGCTCTTCATTTCACCGATCACAAGGCGGTCCTAATGAAGAGGAAATGATAGCCGCACCTCAACGCCATATAAGCCTTATGACATCAATAAAACAACATTGTATATACCGTACACACGTGTATGTCACGCATTTGCATGCTTGAGTGGGCAATTTACGGGAGATTCAGGGTTACCCGAATGATCCCCGGTGCTTCGCCCACTCATCGTCATTCACTTCGTGTATATGCGTGATTTTTTCGACCATGCCATGGTGTCAATGTTCTTTACGCCAATATCTCGAATAATCGGCTCTTTATTTAGCGTCATTTGATCTCGTGCCTTTAGATACGAGTTTTCAGTCGTTGCAATCTAGTAAGAGCATGATTTTTGAAAGAGATGAATCACATGGGGTGTTTTTATCGAGAACTTCCAGTGAAAGAGTTTGCGAGGGGAGATGAATCAAAACACACATCCGCTCCCTAACTCACGCCTCTGATGAATAAATATTCAGCTGAGGTATGAATGCTAGTGCGTTTATGTATGTGTGAGTAGGCATGAGTATAAACGTGAGCTGACATAAGGCTAATAGTAATGCAGAGTTGAGATAGGTCGGCAGAAAATGTGGAGCTCACTCGGACTCACTCAAGGAATACATTATGCGATTAGGGCTGACTCGGACTCAGACTCACTAACATTTTTCCGAACCGGACTGACTCGGACTCAAACTCACCAAAATATTACTCACCCAGTCTCACTCAGACTCACGGCTCGATCTGAGTCTGAGTGAGCCGACTCATGAGTGAGCTTGCCGAGCTATGGATGGTACACATGTATTACATTGTTGTATGGACGTATAGCCAACTTTGGTCGAGAGTCAGTCAACACAGGACGAGGTTAACTAACAATTAGTCCGCATTGTCAAGTTCTGCAATGATATTATTGCGATAGCAATTTTATGGACAGTCTCGGCTGATTTTTGCCGTCGCCGTCGTCATGCACCGTATATGCATATCTCTCTCTCTCTCTCTCTCTCTCTATATATATATATATATATATATATATATATATATATATATATATATATATATATATATATATATATTGTAAAGAAGAAGAGTGGCCTCAGCGGCATTACTCTGCGCCTGAGCGGCATCACCATCGGCATGAGCTCGTGGTTGCTGCGCTTGGCCGAACGCTGCTGACCGCTGCTTGTTCTTGCCATATTCTTTGCCAATAAACCTCTTAGCAAGTGGTGGAGGCTGCTCGGTTTCGATCGCCCTGGAACTTCGGAATCGCACCCTACCCCCCATCATGCCCAACGACACAAGTGCCAGCTCATCCAAGTCCTCCAACCGCACCGCCCACTCTACTTTGCGCCGGTTCCTTGCGTCTGCGAGATCCCCCCATCTTCTCGGGCACTGACGACAAGGACGTGGACGATTGGATCTCCACATACGAGCGCGTGAGTGTTCACAACAAGTGGGACGATGACTCCAAGTTGAGCTACGTTTCTTTTTATCTGTCGGACGTGGCCAAACTGTGGTTCATAAACCACGAAGCTGACCTTCCTACGTGGTCGGTTTTCAAGACCAGCCTCACCCAGGTTTTCGGTCGGCCCGAGGTACGAAAACTCCGCGCAGAACAACGCTTGCGCACTCGATCCCAACAGCTTGGTGAGAACTTCACCAGCTACATCGAGGACATCCTTGACCTTTGCAAGCGGGTGAACGCGTCGATGTCCGAAGAGGAAAAAATCAAACATATTATGAAGGGCATTGAGGACGACGCTTTCCAAATGTTACTGTCGAAGAGTCCCCGCTCTGTCGTCGAACTGACAGAATTATGCCAGAGTTACGACGAGTTACGACGGCAACGTCTTCACACCAGGCGTCCTTCGGTGCCTGACGACTCTCTCGCCAGTCTTGGCATCGGAGACGACCACGCTCCTTTGCTGTCGAAGATTCAGGAGTTCATACGCGCCGAGGTCGCTCGTCAACTCTCTTTGATGTCTTGCGTCCCAGACCAACCACGCAGCTCGGCACCTACGCTCCGCGACTTCATCCAAGACCAGGTCGCGCAAGCTATTCCGCCAGCCCGTGAACCGCCGCCAGTCACTGCACCACTCACGTATGCAGAAGCCGTTGCCCGACCTCTTCACCAGACGCTCCAGCCACCACCTATGTATCTACCACCGACCTTTTCACCGCCCCCTATGCCGATGCCACACCGGCCGCCTTTTCCGACTCCCCAGCCGCAGCTAGGAGCCTACTCCAACCAATGGCGGACCTACGATGACCGTCCCATCTGTTTCGCTTGTGGTGGTGTTGGCCACGTGGCGCGTTAATTGCCGTCGTCGCACAGCTTCTCCTCCAAACATTCGACGAATGCCGTCTTTCGCTCCTCAGTTTTCCTCTGCGCCTTCCAGCAATCCGTCCTCTTCATTTGGCCCTGATCGCTCCTTCGCACCAACCCGCCGCTCACCATCTCCACGTCGTCGCTCGCTTTCTCCGATGCGTCGACGCACCGGACCCACCGAGCAGGAAAACTGATGGCCGCAGTTCCCGAGGCACGAACTGCGTCCCCGTCGCCATGCACAAGTCCTCGCCCCTCTCCAGCCAACGTAATTGAAGTGTCTGTCGATGGTACCGTCGTCATGGCACTTGTCGACACAGGCGCCGCTGTATCCGTAATTTCCGCCCAGCTGTGCCGCGAACTCCGAAAAGTTCTGACGCCATTATCCGACCTGTCGCTTCGAACGGCGAACGCGCAAAGCATAACACCTCTCGCGGCCTGCACCTCACGAGTCGTCATCCAAGGACTTGTGTATACCGTGGAATTTGTTGTGCTGCACTCGTGTTCCCATGACGTTATATTAGGCTGGGACTTCCTTGCGAATAATAACGCCGTCATTGACTGCTGTCGCGCCGAACTCGAGCTTTCTGCACTTCCAGACGTTGATGCTGTCGAAACCCCCCTTCCGTGTTATAAACTGTGCGTATCCGACGACACGACCATTCCCCGAGTTCTTCCATGCTTGTGCCTGTGTCCGTGCGCCGCTATTTCAGATGGCGATGTTCTCTTTACGCCCTCTGACCTCTTCATTCACCGCAAGTGTTCTCCACTGCCCGTCGCTCTCCTTACTCTCCACAGTGGCGTCACGAAGACGCTCGTTCACAACACACTGGCGTGGCCCTTACATTTGTTCCATGGTGAATGCCTGGTCGCGTACAGCCGACCGGCACCGTTTATATTTTTCACGCTCCGGCTACTTCAGTTTCTACGGACATCAGCGCACTCACTTCTGACCCTGCTGTTGATCAGCCACTCCTTGACGCTTTCCATCGCTCCATCGATGCCGCAACGTCTTCTTCAGAACGAAGCCAGCTGATCACCCTACTGCAGAAGTTTCGCGCTTCTTTTGACAGCCATGCTTCTGGTCTCGGTCGCACATCGACCATTTCTCACACGATTGACACAGGAGGCCATGCGCCTCTACGGCAACGTCCCTATCGAGTCTCGGCGTCGGAGCGCCGTGTTATTGACGATCAGGTTGCTGACATGCTCCAGCGAGGTATTGTGCAACCTTCCAACAGTCCTTGGGCGTCACCGGTCGTTCTTGTTAAGAAGAAGGATGGTTCCATTCGCTTCTGTGTCGACTACCGACGTTTAAACAAGATCACCCGGAAGGACGTCTATCCGTTACCGCGAATCGACGACGCCCTCGACTGTCTGCAGGGAGCGGAATACTTTTCTTCGCTGGATTTACGATCTGGGTACTGGCAAGTTCCCATGGAAGCATCTGATCGCCGAAAACAGCATTTGTCACACCTGACGGATTATACGAATTTACTGTCATGCCTTTTGGCCTATGCAATGCCCCAGCCACTTTTGAGAGGATGATGGACACTATTTTACGAGGCCTCAAGTGGAACACCTGTTTATGCTACCTCGACGACATAGTTGTCTTTTCCGCCGATTTCAACACCCATTTAAGTCGTCTCGAGCGCGTTCTCACATGCCTCACTGACGCAGGACTTCAGCTCAACCTAAAGAAGTGTCGTTTCGGCGCCCGACAGCTCACCATTCTTGGACACGTCGTATCTCGGGATGGCATCCTTCCAGACCCAGCCAAGCTTCGCGCAGTCGCCGATTTTCCTAAACCGAAGAACCTCAAGGAGCTCCGAAGCTTTGTCGGCTTGTCGTCGTACTTCAGACGCTTCATTCGAAATTTCGCCTCCATATGTGCGCCCCTGACAGACCTACTTAGCGGCGACAAGGACCTTTCCGCTTGGTCACCAGCCTGCGACGACGCCTTCACCAAATTACGCCGTCTGCTAACTTCGCCGCCCATCCTCCGCCACTTCGATCCTACCGCTCCGACGGAGGTCCACACTGATGCCAGCGGCGTCGGACTTGGCGCTGTGCTCGCGCAACGAAAAACAGGGTTTCATGAATATGTCGTCGCCTACGCGAGCCGAACTCTGACGAAAGCCGAGGCTAACTACTCAGTTACCGAGAAAGAGTGTTTAGCCATTATTTGGGCCCTTGGAAAATTCCGCCCTTACCTGTATGGTCACGCATTTGACGTCGTCACTGACCACCACGCCCTTTGTTGGCTATCCACTCTTAAGGACCCCTCTGGACGACTTGCTCGCTGGGCCCTCAAACTTCAGGAGTACGACATCCGCGTTATTTACAGATCCGGTCGCAAGCACACGGACGCTGACGCCCTTTCTCGCTCACCGCTATCGGATGACGGTGCTTGCCTATCTGTCCTTGAGCCTGCACTTGTATTTCCCGCCCTACGCAACATGACGGCGGAGCAACGGAAGGATCCCTGGATCAGTGCCCTCATTGGCATCCTTTCTGATCCCGTCACCTCTTCGACGTCTCGTGCTCTCCGTCGCCAGGCTACCAACTTTTGCATTCGGGATGACCTTCTTTATCGACGCAACCACCTTTCCGACGGTCGCAAGTGGCTTCTTGTGATACCCCGCCACCTCCGTGCTGTTATATGCGATGCTTTCCACGCGGACCCACAGTGCGCGCATGCGGGCCTCTTCAAGACATACGCTAGGCTTCGACTCCGATTTTATTGGCGCGGCATGTATAACTACGTACGGAAGTTCATTCGCTCGTGTGCTCAGTGCCAACGACGAAAGTTACCTGCCGGACAAGTCTATCCGGCACAACCTCTTCCCTGCCCTAGTCGACCCTTTGACCGTGTTGGCATTGACATATACGGACCTCTGCCATCAACTCTAGCAGGTAACCGCTGGATTATCGTTGCGGTAGATCATCTGACGCGCTATGCCGAAACAGCCGCACTGCCGACTGCCACAGCCCGTGACGTTGCCACGTTTCTGTTGCGACATTTCGTTCTGCGACATGGCGCCCCTCGCGAGCTCCTAAGCGATAGAGGGCGTGCCTTCCTTGCCGACGCTTTGAAGGCCCTACTTGACGAATGCCGAATCGTGCACCGCACAAGTACAGCGTATCATCCGCAAACGAACGGCATGACAGAGCGCTTCAACCGTACTCTTGGCGATATGCTATCAATGTACGTCGCCTCTGATCATTCAAATTGGGACCAAGTTCTCCCTTTCGTCACCTACGCTTACAATACTGCGGCACAAGCTACTACTGGATTTTCTCCGTACTTTCTTCTATACGGACGAGAACCGTCCAATACGATTGACACCATTCTTCCATATAAACCTGACGAGTCCGAAAGTACCCCCCTGTCCGAAGCTGCTCGACATGCTGAAGAATGCCGCCAGCTTGCCCGCTCCTTTTCTACGAGGACCAGTGGCAGCAGCAATCCCGTCAACCTGGAGACCGTTCGGCACCAACTTTTCCCCCTGGCTCTTTGGTATGGCTTCGGGTACCCGCTACCGCACCCGGCCGCTCCGCAAAACTCGTTGCCAAATACCTCGGACCATACCGCGTTGTAGAGCAAACGTCCTCCGTCAATTACCTCGTGGAGCCCATCACACCATCGACAGATCTACGCTATCGGGGCCGCGAACTGGTCCACGTCTCTCGTATTAAGCCGTACTACGACCCAATCGTTGTGTCCTCACCCTAAGCCGCCAGGATGGCGCCTTTTTCTGCGGAGGCAATTGTAAAGAAGAAGAGTGGCCTCAGCGGCATTACTCTGCGCCTGAGCGGCATCACCATCGGCATGAGCTCGTGGTTGCTGCGCTTGGCCGAACGCTGCTGACCGCTGCTTGTTCTTGCCATATCCTTTGCCAATAAACCTCTTAGCAATATATATATATATATATATATATATATATATATATATCCTCCTGAGTGCCAGCTATGGCGATTTGTCCAATATATTGGACATGAAATACTCCGTCACTACGAAGACATCAGCGTATTTTCACCCTTAAAAACCAGTTGTCCAATATTTTGGACGCCTACTAGTGCCATCTGTGAAGTTTTGTCAAAACTGTGCCAGCGGATTCCAAAATAAAAAAGACAACGTGGCGGCGTTCAGTGAAGCTGCGTTCTACGGCGTCCGCCGTAGAACGCTGCCATATATCACGTCATGTATCACGAATATATTGAACATCACGCCATACCAAAACCATAGACATTACTGAAATAATAAGTATCACTTTTTATCTTTGTTATCTACACACCCAGTTTTGAAAGTTTCAGGAAAATCTGTGAACCTAAATCTAACCCGGAACTCAGGAGGATATATATATATATATATATATATATATATAGTTTTCGTGGGTCCTTTGGGCTCGAGCGACGCGCTGGACATCAACATCAGCGACATCAGCATGCTTTCTTAGTTACCACATAGATGGTGCGATATGTGCACGCGTGGCACGCTTTAAAGACCGTCATCCTGTTCCTGCGAACGCCTTTGCTCTTCGCCCTACAGGGCGTGGTCGCCTTCGTGCGCTTATCTCGAAGAAAGAAGGGGGCGGCTGACGGGAGGGGGGGGGGGGGGGGGGTTGTATGTCTTGTGCTTTCCCCGCAATGTCCGCGCTGAAGTCACAGAGCGTACGAAGGTCGCTTCGCTCGCTGCAGCGGCCGCGTTTGCGAAAGGAGCGCGCTGTTCAAACAGAAATAAGCAACAACTGGGACAGTTAGTTCGCGCTCGTCCTGTGTGTACCTGTTCGTTCGTTTCGTGCGTCCTGCTTTATGTTTGAGCAGTGCGCTTCCAGTGTCGAGCTGTGACGCATGATAGTTCGCGCTCGTCCTGTGTGCGTTCTTTTCGTGCGTCCTTTGAGCTCGAGCGACACGCTGGCAATTTCGAGCTGCTTTCCGTTCTTCGCGTTACATTGCAATTTATTGCTATCGCATTCATTACTTCGCCGTTGCGGCGAAACTGTGACTTTTTTTATTATTGCGATAACAATTGCATGAACACTCGAGGTGCATTTCTGCCGTCGCTTTCAGGTTCGAAAGCGAAGCTGAAGATAGATAAGCTGCACCTATTGTGTTCAGGCGCAGTGGTTCTGTTGTAAGTTTTCGTACATCCGCAAACGGTGTTCCGATTGCGTCTCAATGACACTGAAGCGCGTGGTGGCTCTGCTGTAAGTTCTCGCATAGGCGGCATAGGCGTGTGCAGGGTTCCCCATTAGGAGGATAAAGTTTCATCTCAGCGCCCCCACCCCTCCTACGCTCTGTTGGTCGATCCCAGAAGAAAACATGCTTCGTAAAGGATGAAAAAAAAAAAAAGAAAATGAAGCGATGGCGTGCTGCTCACAGTGGCCTGTCTTTGGCCCCTGGCGTTCTAAGGGTATAATAAAGAGCTCTTGGAATGCGACGTCAGGGGCCTTATTCAGACGCCATTAGCGTCAAAAACCCGCGTGCCCATAGCCCTGCCCTGGAAACAATGACGGGATTGGTCCGACTAAGTAAATGTATGGGGCAGACCTTGCGCCCCCTATTAGGTTATCTCCCCCCTCCCTCCTGCTCCCGCCGTGCGCACACCTATGAGTTCCGGCACACACGCCGGCAAAGTTCCGTGAGTATGATACGCTGACATCATCCTATACATAGGATGATGTTGGTGGCTCTATAACATGGTGGATGTAGCTGCCATGCTGGACCACCAGTACGATGGGACGCTGCGTGTCTTCCGCGTCATGTGCAAGCCATTTCTTGCTTTATGTCCGAAAATTCTCTGCCCACGGAAGCTGCTTGACATCAACGCCGCCATTTTACACTCGGCCTTTCGTGCTCATCGAGTCTCTGAGTTTACATTTGCCCGAGTTCAATACCATCTGCCATTTTTTACATCACATATGTATAAAGGAGTACTGACATGAATTTTAAAATTTTTCGGGTTGTTGCTCTAAATGAAAGCGCTGGTGTCGAGAACCCTAAAAAGAGTGTCGTGGTGCCTGGGGATGCATTGCATATATTTTAATACCACTTCTTTCAACCAGCAGTTTCGGTTTCGGTTTCGAGAGGGAGGTTTCATAGTGATGTGTCAAGTCTGCCCGTGACGTCACGGGCAGACTGCAACCCACGAAATATGCACCTGCTGTCCTTTGCTGTCAGTCGAACGTGGTTCATGATGAGTGAACTGTCGTCCAGTGCCTCCGACAGCAATTTCTGTGATTTAGGCTGTATGCAGAACCCAGACTTCGCAAACCAAGTGAGCTGACTTGAAACGTCATAGGGCTCTCCATGCGGTGAAGCTGCCTTGCAGATGCTGGGAGATGAAAACTTTAAAATCAAACTTAAATATTTATACGTGTTTCCGGGATGCGGTGTGGGGAGAGCGTTAACACTACATGCCAAGGAAAACAAAAACGTCCGTTTTGGTGCACTTCAAATCGTGTCAGTACTCCTATAAGGTTAACGTCATTTTGCAAGATGTAGGGATCATCAGGAGACGCTATTTTTTTTATAAATGATACAGTCGTCAGCGAATAGTCTTATACTTGAAGAATGTTATTGGTCAGGTCATTAATGTAAATAAGGAAGAGTAAAGGGCCTAGAACACTGCCTTGAAGGACTCCGGCTGTTACATCAACAAGGGGAGAAACACAATTAATAATCACGGTAAATTGTTTTCGAGATGATAAAAATTTATAATCCAAGATAAGCTAGCAGAGTCCAGTCCGATGGAATTTAATTTAGAAAACAACCGACAATGGGCCACCCGGTCAAAAGCTTTGGAAAAATCAAGGAAAATGCTATCGGTTTGTAAATTGTTGTCCATGTTAAAGTGCAAGTCGGTAGTAAACTCGAGCAACTGCGAATCACATGACGGATATGATACGCAGGGAAAAGGTGCTGGAACCCAAATAAAACATGACTACTGAAGCTCTGTAATTGCACTCTGATACACTGTACATTTACATAATTCAAGGTTTAGGCGCGCGAAAATCGAGCACTGAAGTAGAAGGCTAGTGAAAACTCGCAACCCAAGACAAGCGAACTGGGAGAAACGCTTTCGACAACCATCGCGGCGCATCGCAGTGGGCGCTCACCGCGCAAAAACGGTGGATGTGACACGAAGAGGCGTCCGCGCGTCCTGGTGCCGTTCGGGCAGGCTTTATAGAATGGAAGATGTGCCCAAGGATAATAGGAAGGGAGAGGCGCCGGCCCGCCGCGGAAGCAATGGCCGAGCTTTCGCTTGACATCTGTCTATTCTTTTTCGTGCCGCGTTCTTCGCAGCCTTGTGAACAACACCTGTTCGCTTATCCGCCTGCTGCGATTTTCGGGACGCGAAAGAACACGTGCGCGCTCCGCCGACATTATTTTTCTCGCTCGCTGAACAACTTTCCCGGAAATACGGTGCTGCAATGCTCTAGGAAACTGCTACTGAACAACACAACACTTCTGCGCTCGAGAGTGAAGGCATCGATCAATAGCCTAAGATATATTTATATATATATATATATATATATATATATATATATATATATGCGCACGGAGGGCCGGGGGCCAATCATTTGAAGGGGGGCGCCAATTCTGCCCTATACTTTTATTCAGTACCTTTGACGTCACTTTCTCCTGATCCTCCTGATTTCGATTCTTCAGAATGTTGCTGAAATGCGTGAACTGCGAGTGTAGGAGTTGTACAGATAAATATGACGGTGAATGATGACATAGCGGATATGCACGCGTCGATAACCCTTTCCCACCTCGTTTGTCGCTGTCGTGGCGTGTTTTAAAATGTTTAATCTCGGAAGAATTATACCGTAAGTCAATAAGTCCATTTGACTTCTTTTTGTCACATTCACTCGCTCTGAATGAACGCGATGGTTTAGCATGCCAAGTACTGCTGTAATGCTCTATAGAACGTAGGATGGAACATAAAGTAACATGTCCGCAAACCGCAATCGATCTAACCTACTAAAAGCACGCTAGCTTCAAGCATATATCTTAGCAATTGGTGCGAAGCAACCTCGAACAACAACCGGTCATCGCTCAAGCGTGGGCGCCGGCGGTGCTTGCAAACCGAGCGTGAACGACGTCAACAGTTTCTGCTGTGTCCTCTATAGCTCAACGCAAATGTCACCACGGCTCCATGGCTTCCAGAGAAAAAAGAAAAAAAAAAAGAGTAAGAAAGACAAATTGCGAAGAAATCTGCCTTCTGAGAATTATCATATCCTTCGTTTCCTGCACTACAGTGTTTTCAACCAAAGTTGTAGTCATTACGCGTGCGGTTGCCTGATTGGCGAAATGAGACATTTGAAACGAGCTATTTGCTAAAAAAGGAAATCTGTTAAGTAGTCTTTTGTTTTTTTCGCTTAGAAAAGCAGTATTTCCGTAGGTGTTTTTGTCCCATATACACCTATTTTCTTCCGTCTTGGCGTACGTATACCAAACCAAGCTAATGTTTGTCGTGCGAATTAGAATTAAATTTAATGTCAACACGTGCTCCACATATTAGGCAACACAAAAAAACTTCCGTTCTGTGTGCGTACGAACACTTGCGTTCCCAGAAACCAGCATATTATGGGTTCATGCGCACGCGAACCTATAGTGTTTTCCCTCATGCGAAACTAAGGGAGATTTATAAATGGAGGACTTAACAGATTAATGCTATATCGGTCAAAATAATCATAGACCCGAGCATAGTTTTCTTTCCTATAGGCTAAGCTGCCTGATATGCTACAGTTGAACCTAGATACAACGAAGTTGTACAGGTGAAGCGAAAACTTCGTTGCATCGAGGTTTCTGTGTTTCATTTGTGTCAGCGGGGTCGTGCATATCCAAAACCTTTCCTTTCTGCCACATTTTACAGCGAAAGCTGTTATGAGATCATTTCACCGGCCGTTTTTGGTGCCGTAGTTGTCCGCCGCCGCCGCCGCCGCCGCCGCCGCGGCCGCTGCCGCTGCCGCCGCCGCCGGTGTCCGTAACCAGTATCGCTCGAAATAAGAAAAAAAAACTAAATAAGAAAAAATTCCAGGATGGAACGAGGTTCGAACCTGGGCCCTCTGCGTGGGAGCCCAGTATTCAACCTCTGAGCCATGCCGGTGCTTGAAACTGTTTTGCAAAAAGGTCCTATACAGGCTTCATGTCGGGAAGGAACCACATTAGCATATGCAATATAGCGTGGTAGAAGAGTAAAATAAGCACCAAGCGTCGCACAACGCGAATTATGTAACCAGGCGTCATACAATGCGAATTGCGCAACGAGTAGGTTGTTGAATGCTTCCAACCCATTACAAAGAGCTCTGCCATAATTCTTCATCGTCATCACGCACATCGTCAACGAAGTACGCATAATGCCTTACATGCGTTTAGCAGGTACCACGGCTGTCTGTAAAATGACGAAAAATGGCACAGTGCCTACTGCCCTACTTCTAAAAAATTACAATGATTTATAGCGTAGTGGGTTCCTCGCAAGTGCACTTCTGTTGGTTGCCAAGGAAGCCCATAAGGCTCCCATGATCCATTTCCTCAGGGTCTCAATAAAGTAAATTCTCTCTCTCTCTCTCGCTCTACGTTTCTCCGGTTAAAGTGTGTTATAAAGCGTGGTGGGACAGTTAAATAACGACCGGGCGTCACACAACATGCATTACGTAACTAGTGGGTCGTTTTAAAGCTTCCAAACCCATTACAAAGGGCGCAACCATAATATTCATCGTCATCAACCGCCGCCATCAACAAACTGCACATAATCGCTTACATATGGTACCTCGCTTCTCGCAGAACAACGAATAATGTCGCGCTGGGTGCTTCCAAACTTCCCAAAAATTACGCTTTGTGGCGCAGTGGGTACGTTGCTAATATACCTGTATTAGTAGCCACAGGAGAGTTTATAACGCGCTGTAGAAAAGCCGTTCTTCCAGCTTTCGCTGTGACTGTTCTGCGCTTTCCGCGCAGGCCTGGCGTTTTTTTTCTATCCCGTTCCCGTTCCGCTGTTTCTTACTCCAAGATAGCACGGCACACATTCGTTAACGTCATTGTATATGTAGCACGAAACTTTACTAAGGACAGAAACAAAAAGGACAAGCCAAAAGGACAAGGATAAGCGTTTGTGGCTTGTCCTTTTTTTATCTGCCCGTAAAGTTTCGCGCCACCTACATTCATGGATCATTACCAACTTGCCCGATCGAACAGTCCGTTTCAATAGCATAGAGCCCTGTCGGGATTGCAATCGTGATTTGCTCCCTCCCGCAGCTGGAGCATAGGGGTCCCCACGCGCTTAAGAAATTCGATTCCGATCGGTGTCGATCGGCATTAGGAAGTGACCCTGGGTAACACTGACCGTGAAACTGTCGGCACCTCCGTACGCAACCGATTGAAATCGTCGGTTTTCCAGCCCCGTCACGTACACGCATTCCGCGTATGCATGCGAGCGCCTCTGTTTAACTCGGAGCGCGCAATTGTTTGTGTTTTCCCGCGCTCAAACGTGCTAAAGAGGAAAGCCGGAGGGTGAAAAGAGTGCACGAGCTTGCCAAGATAAATTACATACTCTCGACTCATTTGCTCTTGTTTCCTTCACAAGATACATAAAGGATGAGGCGGTAAGTCGTTTTCCTTAATTAATTTATTATACGCGCGACTTCTTATTGTTACCCGTTTCTAGGGTCGTTCATCTTCTCCTTATTGTTTTATTCATCCCTTGTGACAACCGTGCTAAGGATGTTGCAGCGTTGCGAAGAATATCTTTACCGAGCAATGCATGGGACGGGTGCAGATCATGCGGCAAAAAATTTGGCAATTAAAAAAGCAAATCTTCTTTAATTGTCGAAGCACAGAAGTGGAAAGCCCTGGTCGAAGTTAAGACTATCGACTTGTTCGATATGCATCCGGCTTTTATAAACACGTCCGATTACTTCGCAAGAGTAATTTCCGCTGTCGCGGAGCACGCAATCACAGTTTAAATGCTGTTGCAAGCTGCGGTAAAATGAGCCTATTCATTCCCGTTCTTTCTTTTAATGGGGGACGTAAAGCCCCATAAATATTATTATTATCAATTAACAACTGAATGAATGAAGAAAATTGACACATTCGAGGTGTACTTATCTCGAACTGTTCGCAAGGACGTTTATACTAGCAGTACTCTCCTGACCAGACTATAACAAGCGGATACATGCCTCGAATTCTAAGCTAACTTACGCGTACATTGAAGCTCATATGGTGCGCCAGCAGCAGCTTACTACCTTCGTGCACTGGCCCTTTATGTTTCCCTTACTTTACTTTTTCTAATCAGTGTTCGATGTGCGCTACGTCAATTGCGCGTGACTTCATTTCAACAGCCTGCTTCTCAAATTAACCGCTTACATCTCCCATGTGGTTTGTTGCTTGCGACGGTGCAGTCGCTAGCACGCGCAATCTATGCAGTCGGGGGAAGACTACAATAAGGACATCGCGCTGTAACGGTTCGCTGATTAGGTGGCAACATTACGCTGAAGTTGAATGAGTCACCGCCACCGCAAATAGGACCGAGATGCCGGGATTTTGAGCTCTGTGTATAACCACCTGGCATTACGCCATAGGATTGTACGCGTTCTGGTCTGACGTACGTCGACGTGGTGGACGCGTCGCGTCGAGGCGTACAACGCAATCGTGCCAAGTTAAGCAGGAAAACAAAACCGCTGTTCTCACAGGAACGGCCGCGTGTTCGTATCCCGCCGCGATACACGGAAACGCTCAGCGAGCGCAAGTCGTATGGGACAGTGGGAGCGATAAGCTGATCAGTATATATAGTACACAGTCTGTGTGAGAAATCGCTGACCGTATCGCCAGTATCGTTCCGCCAGGCTTCGATAAAGGTACGCACTTATTACCGAAGCGCCGGTACATGTCACGACATAGACAACGGGAGATCATCGTTGCAACAGCGCATGAAAAATCAGTTTTATGGAAGCCCGCAAGGTATAGGGGAACATTCATGAAAGGAAACAATTTCATACACCCGCTTGTAGCATGAAGCTGCGGAGGAAATCCATTGCAGATTTCTCGGAGAAAAAAAAATCATCCTAGCTGGCGGAATTTTTACTGATCGGCATCCGAACCCGGTACCAACGGCGGTTCATATGGGTCGTGGTTCTTCCGGTCGCGCTGTTTTATGTAGTTATTATTATTATTATTATTATTATTATTATTATGATTATTATCTATTATTATTATTATTATTATTATTATTATATTACTTATTATTATTATTATTATTATTTGTTTGCCATATACCCTGTCAGTGTATTGATGCGGTGGAACTGCAGCAGATGCCAAGCACACTTTTGCAAAACGGCGTACTCATACCTTCAGCGATGGCTTCTCAGAGAAAAGAAAACTAATCTCGAAGGCCATGTATTGCGTGCTGGAGACTTTGGAAGTGCGGTTTCCCAGTGGTTATTTGCAATGTATTTGTGTGTGCTAGGCCCAGGAGGGTGGGAGTCGGTGGTGCGAAACTTAAAGAAAAGTACAATTACCGGTGGCATTTAGTTCTTGCATGCAGTACACTGCTAGAATGAACCATGCGGAAGTAGCCTTGCATATTTTGATCGCCGCGATGACAGATTTGCCTTATCTGCCTTTCTCACTGTTACTCTGGTCGCCACACAAGCTCTCCAATTCCCCCACACACCATATGTGCGACGTCATCTGGGTATGCTTTAAACTTATGCAATATCATATACGCGTGAGTTTTAAGACGCCGTCAAGTCGGTGGAATAACTCATCAGCATCGAAATATAGTGACAAGCTTTGTTCGGAGGTCGATTTCACGCTAGATAACCGATGGGAAGCGTTGCTGCTGCGAGTGGCAGAAAAGTGGTGTTTAAAACTTCCCTCCGACGCTTTCGTGACAGCTTAGCACGTAAGGTGTCGCGCTGCGAAGCTCGAGGGCGCGGGTTCGATTCCCAGCCACAGCGGCCCCATTTCGATGGGAGCGAAATGCGAACAACACTTGTGTGCTTAGATTTTAAAGAACCCTAACCGGCTTAAATTAATTCGGAGTTCCCCCGCACTACGGTGTGCCTCATAATCATATCTTGATTTTAGCACGTAAAACCCCAGCAATTATCATTATTATTACTATGCATCATTTGATGGTACAGAAATAACGTCGCGGACTTCACTCTAAAGGAACGCATTGTTGTATAGTACCTGAAACCAGGCATTCTGATAGCGCGCTCGAAGCATTTCTAACGGCCCCGCCACGCTGGTCTAATTGTTATGGTGCTCTGCTGCTGACTCGAAGGTCCCAGGATCGAATCCAGACTGCGGCGGCCGCATTTAGATGGAGGCGAAATGCTAGAGGCCCGTATACTTATAAATTTAGGTGCACATTAAAGAACAACAGATGGTCAAAATTTCCGAAGCCCTCCACCACGGCGTCCCTCATAATCATATCGTGGTTTTGGGACGTAAAACCCCAATAATTATTAAACATTTCTAATGAATTGCACTACACAACACAGTCATTCCGGTGCACTGCGCTCACGTCATGGCTTTGATAAGTGCCAGCGCCTTCATGTGTCTTCGTGGTTCTTCGCGGCTTCACACACACGCACGTTTGTGCAAGTGCTCATTGCATAAAAAATAAATAAAACGTGCTCCTTATTTGGACGTACTGCATTCTTTATCTCTCTTTTTTTTATAAAGTACTGTTTTAAACAGACCGAGGAGCTTCGATCCATGTTCTTTTTTATTATTATCGGCTCCCATCTGCGCATTACCATAAAAGTGAACGATTAATTCACAGAAATCTGCAATAGTTACTTTCTAAGCCTTGTGCGGCAGGGGCGTAGCCAAGGGGGGGGGGGTTCAACCCCCCCGAAATTTTTCAGTTTTGCTTGCGTATATAGGCACGCACACATAAAACGCACGCACGAACATACATAAAGTATGGTTGAACCCTCCCCCCCCCCCCCGAAAAAAATTTCTGGCCACGCCCCTGTTGTGCGGGCTCATTTATGTCTCAGTTTAATGACACATTACAGTACACAGGAATGTGTAATGTATACACTCGCGGAAAGCTTCGACCAGCTGTCTTGAAAAAAAAGAAAAAGAAAAAAAAAGAACTCAGGTGGTGTTGGAACAGATGACGCGCTACGGAACGTTGGACCGGTTTTATTTTCTGCCGCCTCAAGGTTTCTTTTCCCTCGGAAACAACTGCTGTCAAGCATTGTAGAAGTGAATTATAAGTACGCTTTACGGCAAACAAGCCATTGCATTCGACATGACACGTGAATTGTTTTGTTTCTATTATAATCTATTGTGCATCTGGGAGCATGCTGCCCAGGCGAAAACAAAAATGGCACCGAATTGCATGTAACTTTATTCGCAGCTTGTGCAGCATTTTGGAATTAACCGCTCGCAATGGAATTGTGTCGTTTCCATCATGTACGCGTGCATTATTGCTGTTCTGGGGAAATGAAATGTTCTTACAAGGACCTGAAAATGCAGTGACGATTACGCCAGCGATCATTACTTTTTACAACGTGCAAAGTTTCCTCAGCACTTCGCTTTCTTCTCGTGTGCACCTTTATGCGTGATATCGGTCACTGCACGTAGGCTACGAAGCTAAGCAAAATTAAGTAATAACCTGCATTTGCTTTCTATTACTGTAATACTGTATATTTTTTTCTCGTGCTGCCCGTTTTGCATTTGCCTTAAAAAGCCAAGTACAGAAATGTCACAGCGTGTATCCACATCGGCAAAAATTTTGTTTGTGTGGTCTCGTGGCACATCGTCAGAGCTTGGATACATTCAACCGGGGCAAATGCATCTGCGCGGCGCGTTGGCATTTCCAATGACGCTGTGGGTATACAGTGTAGCGCGCTTTGTTTTCGCGGCGAGCGTGCGCAGCACCTGCAGAAAAGCGGAACAAGACAGCGGGCGCGCGCGATGCGAATTGAATTTGTCAACGCGCGCGATTCGTCCGCAAACAGGCACTCGCACACGCGGGGGGAGTGTTAGCATAAGCCGGAGGCCAAGAAAAAAAAAAACAACGATACGCGTCCGACCAGCACAGCATCGCCGCGACGTTCCGGAAAAGGCGCGACCCGGCAAGCTCGCTGCTGCCTGTGTCATGCTCTCTCCCGCAAGCTCTCCCTTTTCCCTGCTGCCGCTCATCGCAGTTTCTTGATCTCGACATTGCAGCGGCAGCCGTGCCGCGGCGCCACGTGCCAGCGCCTTTTTTCTTTTTTTCTGTTTATCGGGTATTCATCCGTCGTCGTCGTCGCATCTGACGTCAGTAAGGGAAATGGCGTTCGTTTTGTGTAGAAAAAAATGCCGGGGCTGTGAGTCGCAGCAACGTCGCATTTTGTGCTCGGTCATCGCTGCCTTTCGGCGAGTCGTCACGCGTTTGTCGTGGAACAAGTACACGCTTTCTCGGAGTCGAACTTCGCTTGAAACAGGTGAGTGAGGCCGAAGTGCTCCCGACGTAGTTGTCCTTCAACCCTTCGCGAGGGAGGTAATGGCTGAACGCCTAGCACATGTCGCGGTTGGCGATTGCAAACCGGGCAGTGCGGCTTTGATGGAGCCGTGTTTTCGCGTCCGCCTTTCGCGACATTGTGTGGAACACTGCGCGAGTGATGGTGTGCGCGATGAAGCATGGACACGATGTCACGCGCGGTCTCTTGCCTAGCGCGCGGCTGGAGCGGGACACCCTCGGTATGGCTCATGAGTCGTCGAATTTTGACTGAGGCGACGATGACAGCGGAGTGTTGCATATCTATGCGTCAGCGCACGTTTGGTGCCGAGGTTGTGAGACTGAGCTCTGTATTGCTTGTTACCGATGGTACACAGTCCTTTGGTCGTGGTTAGTGCGCTTCCGGCGGTGCGGGCATGCGTTTTTCTTTCGCCCTCGTTCGTTTATCATTGCTGGCGCTGTAATGCGTGTCAAGTGACTTTCAGCGCCCGTGTGTGACGCATATTGGTATTATGCACCGATGGTATTCTATACTTGAAAAATCGTGGATTGAGAAGTAACGTTTGTGTGATTCCCCAAATTTGACGCCGGTTTTCCGAAAATGTGCAATCGCGTCTCTCTTTCGCCGACTTCACTCCTCCTCTCCCGAATTCGCGCGCTGAGCCGGTGGTGTTGGCTGAGCCACGGCCGCTGCATGATCGTGGCATCGTCCACGCGCCTACGCTTCAGGGCTCGTGGTTTTAAATAATAACTATTGGAATGATTAAACTTGCAACGGTTGTTAGAATAAAGTGAAGTTAACAGTCACGTGGTTCTGCCATGTAACGCTTACGGGATGAAATCAACACGTGCCTCCGCAGCGCTTTGTTCGTCGTTGTTTATGGTAGTGTGTGCTGTGTGGGCAGATTTGTGACCCAATGTGTAATCGTGGTTCTGACTGCACAGATAAGCCGACCACGATAAAGAACTTGTGACGCCAGTATGAAAATTTCATGCGCAGAACAATTTGTCGGTGGGCGCGCGTACACACACGCATATATACACGCGCACGTGGGTTTTTTAAAGGAAATATTGCTCAGTGAATAAGGAAAATTAGTGAGGCGGTCAGTACTTGCAATAACTAGTGCAAATAATAGTGCAAGTTACTCGTGGAACACTGCAAAAAGGTATTTCCAAAACACAGAGGGATATTTGACTTGGGAAGTTTAAGATCATTTCAGTGACATCTTTCTTATTAAGACATAGAGCTACAAGAAAAACAAGTTTCAAGAAAACCCACAGTAGATTTAATGCACCGTGCTGTGGTCTCGATGACGGGGGAAAAAACAAAAATAACTTTGAGCTTGTTGCCTGCAAAGAAAAAAACTTTTAAATTGCACTTCTTCAGTCTAAACCAAATGCTTCGTGCAATTGTCCCATTAATAATTATGGAATGGCAGCACTTTGACTTTAAAAGATTAAGGCAACAGGATATGGACAAACATAACATTTGCAAGCTGGTTCATAATGATTAATATTCAGATTTTGCTAGGAACTGATTTTGTCAAGAGTTCTGAGTAATTCTTCTGTAGCCCCGTGCAAAGGGCTACAGGGAAAAGGGCAGAGCGGGCATATGACGTTACACTTTTGCAACTCGTGAAGTATTGTAGCTTTTTCAGTAGCTCCATTGTCTGCCCTAGCATGGTTATTCTTCCCGGAAACTGATGTTTGCAACTTGCCTGAAGTGTGAACTTTTGTCATCGGACATTATGACCATGAGCATTCACCAAGCATGCTCGATTTTTCTTAGAAAAATGTATTTTTGTCGCTGAGGCGCTTTCCTTTTGGTTTAAGGCATAGCACGCGAAGTCTCTAGGTTATGTAGTACACCAAGCTGCGGCAAATTTTTGATATGCCAGTTCTGAACTGTGATGTGTACAGTTCCCATGGAATGAAACACTCAAATAGGGCTAAGTAATGCACATACTTTAATTCTAGTGTTTCATCAGTCTAGTATAATATTCTCGCATGCACTTGCATCAGAGCCAACATCTTAGTGGCTAGATTCGTAGTGACATGACGTGGTTATCATGAGCAGTTGTGTGCATAAGTTGTTAAAACTTGAATACTTGAAGTTTTGATACTGCATTTCAATCCGTGAGTACTGTACATTTGTTTCAAGCTGTGCATAGCGGATGAAGGCTGAGTGCCCACTGCATTTGCAACTGTCTCTGTAATTCACTTGAATTTATTTGCACTTTTGTGCATCTTCTATTAGTATTTGTTCCATGCAGTGATCCCATGTTGCTCCTTGTAAATACAGTTCTCAAAAAACTCTCGTGCAAAGTTTTAAACGAATTGCCACAGCACATCTCTTCATTATTTCTGATCAGATTATTTGCGGGCAGTGAATGGCCCTGAACACCATGTGGAGAACTGTACGCGGTTCCAGCATAATTTGGAGGTAATAGGCTGGAAAGTTCCAGCTTTGCGACTGTGACGTTGGTGCAAATAGTCTGCAGTCTCTAACACTTCATCATTGCTGTCATAGGGGAATTTTCCTCTCGGGACCAAATTTTTGTTATATTTTTCCAAGAGATGTAGTCTGTATTCTAAACTGCAGTCATGGGATCGAAATAGGCTAGGTATCGGGCACCTGTTTAATTAATATGCCAGCTGCACCTTTCCATAATAAGGTGTGCTGCAGTTCATCTGCACATGTCAGTGCATTTATTACAGTTTTAGGGATGGGCAAAGAAGAGGTGGTTGCAGCAACAGGCGGGCTATTTATAACGGCAGTACAATCCTGATGGTATCTTGGTAGCAACTTCAGAACTATTTGCTCATAAGTTTGACAAAATTTTTCAGCTCTGATAAGGGGCAGATGCATGTGCCTCCGCATTAATTTTTAAATGTGGGAGTGATAAGGTATTGCTTGCACTTCTCCCAACATTCTGAAAGCATATTTTTGTGGGCAGTTCTATCATTAGACTTGTTTGGCAAAAGCTCATCGGCAGTCAAACCATGCCATGGGTCATGAAGTCTTCAATCCGTTGTCATAATGGGCCACTGCTGTTAAGGGGTGAATACACAGTAAAGCAGCTTTGAGTGGGACCCTTGAGCACAAGAAGTGGGTTCAGTATTTCCCTAGAATTTTGCAAAGTGAAACAGCGTTGATGCACACTGAACTGCTTGGAGTGCGAGTGTGCACTTGCTCATGAACTCAAAACTGGGCATCAGCCAGAGGCAGTAGTACTACAAAGCGAGGTTTATGTGTGAAAATGGGCACTTTGGGAAAACCATCCAAAGTGAGTTTGTTTGGCGCGTAGTGCGTGAAAGGCAGGTTTCTGCCTGATGATGTAATATTGGAGTGTCACAGGATTACATGAGCAAGGCATTTCCTACTGATAATGTGTCCAGCTGATTTGTAGCATGCTCTGTGCTTTCAAATGGCCACTGAACAAAGGCAACGTTGCTTGCAAACACCTACAAAGGCTCTGCATAGAGCCCAGGGCACTCTGCATCTGCCTGACTCCTTCGCACTGCAATGCACATCTGTGCAATGAAATGAAAATTACCTTAATTGACAGCACATCTTGAGTAACACCTGTGTTTCGTTTGTACACCTTTCTTGCCTTCGCTACCCTTCCTACAGGCGATATCTCCTCCTCACCGCTTATTTCTTAAAAGCATGTGTACAATGTCGGCACTAAGCGTTGAGCCCATCAGTATTTCGCGCTTGTCAGCTACACGCTGTTATCAGTGCTTGCGCAGTCGAAAACACACAAAATTAAGTGAAATCAGTTGATCGCACACAATAGTCATGCGAGACAAGGAAGAACGGGTGGGCGGCTGCATGGCAAAGCATATGGGAGACAGTTCACAACTGATATTTCGGGTATCTGGAACAATCAAGCGTATGTACCATAATGACGTCATGCGAATCGCTGTTCTTGCGTCACGAAGTGCGCCATAAGGACGAGAAACGCCAGGAGAGAATAATGCGCTTGTTTTTTGTATTTTCAGAGGCTCGTGAGGGGCCCTTTAAGCTTAATTGACTGGTCAGTCAAATTACAAGAAGGCTCATTTGTGCATGTGCAACAGACCACTTGAACCATTTGCTGAATTCGCTACTTGTACAGCCCTCACATAATTTAATTGCGTCCTTGCCTGTCAGTGCAGGAGCGTAATTGTTGCATGTGGTTGTCGTCTTCCACGGAAAAAGTTTTGGTGCCTCATGCGGTCTGTACATTCATCATATCAATGTCCACAAAGGTTTGTTTGTTTCGTAAGTCTTGCATGGTTTTTTTTCACCATTTCGCATTTCTAGAGCACGGCTGATAAAGTGACTCGGTTTCTTTACTGACATTTGTTACTGCTTTGCTGTGGCACTCTTCTGGGGCGGTGTTGTGATAATTGCACGAGTTGTGCTTGCACAGCTTTTTTCAAGGAGTTAAGTTCAAGTGGTCACAAAATGGCACAGCTGTGGAACCGCCTAAATAGGTCTTATTTTCTGTGAACTTTATTGTTCTGTGGTTCATATCCTTTGCACTAGTAAGCCACGTGGTAGGCACCGAGGGATGAGGCAAATTAATTTTACCTAAGAGGATACCGAGGCCACCACTTGCTTTGGCAGCACATTTGTTTGCATTATTTATCTCAAGATAAAAAAATGTTGACCTTGCAGTATTTGAGCAGGAGTGTGGCATGTGAAGCAATGCTTTATCAGTATGTGATATTTCCTTGTGCAGGGGATTGCAGCTGTCCTCGAAATGCTAGGTAATTCTTGAAAGTTGAGAACTTCCTTAGTTTTTGTTCTTATATCTGCCCACGCTGTTGGTACAATGCGAGACATGCCAATCCAGTCTTGTCAGTAGTTTTGTGTCAGCATTACAAGCCACATACAGCAGTTATGGCTTCATACTTGATCCTATAATGCAGTGATATTAGTAAGCTTTTCTAGCAGAAAAAAAATGAGTATTTGAGTACAGTACATTACATTTTAGGAACTTGTCACCACGTCATCACTACAGAGTTAGTAGCAAGCAAGGTGTTCATACATCCTCAGCTCAAACAAGATATTTACCTTCAATCCTATGTAAGATTGTTTCATTGTCTTGATGTAAGTATGGTTCACAGTACCTATTGTATTTTGTGAAGCGACTGGAAATATTATCAAAGAAAATTCTGCAGTGGGCTAGCTGGATAGACATATTGAAATTATTGTGCAAAGCGACATAACGGACAGCACTTGAGCAAGGAACAAAATGTGACACCTTTGTGCAAACTGTTAGCTGAATGTTAATAATGGCTAAATATAATATTAGTTAAGAAACTGCATGACAGGGTTTTACAGCATAGTTAAATAAAGAAACCCAGGTTGACTGAGATGGTCAGCACATTTTATCACCATGCTGCAATGGCTCCTTGAACTCTCTCTGGCACTCTACAAAAACTTTAGTCTTCAGACACAGAGCATCATTGTAACTTCTGCGCATGCATGCTGCACATGGTGATTGTTCAGTATCATGCCGTCCACCTGGACAATCTGACCACCTGGAGCTTTGTGGGCGTGTTCGTTATATAAATTCTTTGTTGTCGCCGTACAACACAGCTGTTATTGTCTCGGGTGACCCTGCCATCTGGAATCTGGAGCAATAAAGTTGAAAATAGTGGAGACTGCTCGCAAGGAAGAGGCATGCTAAGTTGCGCATTGCACCTATGTTTCTATCTGTAATTTTGCTGATGCCAGTGGGTTTTTTAAGGCGAGAGCATTAAAGAGCTTTTTTCGCAGAAATTTCAGTGTCGGCGTCGTTTTTTGTGAGCGAAAAATCAGTGTTGACCGGGAGCAAAAATTCGGTATAGATGCAAATAAAGAAATAAGAAGATATCTTCGCTTCGAGTGGGAATCGAACCCAGGACTTCTGCGTGGCAAGAAGGCGTTCTACCACAGAGCCATGCCCGTGCCCAGAATTGTTCGTAAAAAAAAAACACTATACGTATGAACATCATGTAGTGCGAGGAGCAGGGGCGTAGCCAGAAATTTTTTTCAGGGGGGGTTCAACCATACTTTATGTATTTCGTGCGTGCGTTTGTATGTGTACGTGTATATATGCGCAAGCACAATTGAAAAATTTCGGGGGGGTGTTTGAACCCCCCAACCCCCCCCCCCCCCCTTGGCTACGCCCCTGGCGAGGAGGGTCATTAAGGGGCCCCTAAACCACCCAGAGGTCGAAATTGAGTTCTGGTGTTGCAGTTGTGCACAAGCCTACGACGAACACGTAGCCGTGAGAATGTTTCGGAACGGTGCCGTAATAGGGGAGTTACACGTGTTTAATGATTCGAAGGACGCCTTTGCTCGCTTCTCTCTTATCTCCATTCGTCGGCTCGTCTCTCCTCCTGGCCAAGTGTTCCTTCTCACCGTGCGAGGAGGAAGAGCAGCAAGTGTGTGTACCTGCGAACGGACAAACGGGTATTGTGGATGACAAGCAGACGACATATTGACGTCACGGCAAGCATTAAGGCGATGAGGAATGCCGAAAGGCACAGAGAGGAGAGGGGATTGTTTCTTGGAATTTGTGGGGCACTCATGGCTTGTAGCGCTGCTGCTTTTGGCATTGTTGATCGTAAAGGCATTCTGAACTCGATGCACGTGTTCATTTGAAATGTTAAAAAATATTGGAGGTGGTTTAGGGCCCTTTCACATGTAATAGTGCATGGCAACAGCATAGAATCACACCAGGTGTCAGAACATGCGAATTGTGCGACGAGTGGTTGGTTTAAGGCCCATCAGTTGCAAAGCACACAGACATAATTATCATTATCAACAATGCTTGCAGATGCGCGTGTTGCCTTACGGACCCGTAGTGGGTACCTTGCCAACTTGCAAAAGGTAGAATTATGTTGTAGTAGGCATTTCGCAACTGTACTTGCAGTTGGCATTCTACGATAGTTTGAAATGCAATTTTCACACGCACAGACATTCCTTTCCTTGCAGTATGGTTGACATTTCCACCGAGAAGTGAAGCCAGACTAGCGATTGAGAAGGCGATGTGAAGAGGGTCCGATTACGCTATCGCGTTCTACTTTTGAAGGCGAAGCTCAAAGAGACTTCCAAGTTTTTTGCTAAGCAAATGATCTAATGGCAAATGTGCTGCATTTTTTGTTGCTTCTTCCCACAGGGTGGTGTAGGCACCCACCAAGACCGTGCTGGTAGGTGGCAAGGGGCGAGAGCAGCATGTCGCTCTGGGCCCGTCTGCAGGAGCTTCCCGGGGAGCTCTTACGCCAGTGTCAGCTGGCCTATGGCGAGCACTTCCCCATGGAGGTTAGGTGTGCCTTGTCCCAATGGATCGAGGAGAAGCCTTGGCAGGACATGGACCCTGACAACCCCTCTTTCGAAATGTATGCACCGTCTGTGGTGGCCTCCCTGCTCGAGGAGCTGCAACTCAAGGCCTCCACCGAGGATAACTTTGTCATGCGGCTCAAGCTCCTGGAAGCCGTGAACTCCTTTAAGGTAGCAAACGTGCCTCTCCAGTACCTTGCATGTGTTGCTGTGTTAAGTGTGGCCTTTGCAGTAACAATAGAGCAACAGACGGGACATTGGAATATTAGGGCCTGATAGCATAAACAATTAAAGTTTTGACTGATAAAATTTTTAATGATCATCTAGAGAAGTAAGCCTGGTTTATCGCTTGGTTACAGGTGTCTGGTGATGACAGTGGCATCACCAGACACCTGAATGTGTGACACAATAATCACACACGCATAAATTACTTGTACAGTCACACATATACTCAAAGGTATAACTCATATTGTTTCGTTATGGCCTCTTGCCCTTAGGAACACCAGCAGCACTTTTGTGTTGCATAGCTCACAGGCTTTGCCATGTGTGCTATTCACACATGGCAAAGCACACAGCTCCATGCTCACAGCACACAGCTCCAAGCTCGTGCAGCATATCAAATGCAGTGCTGACTTCAGACTTTGTTGCCCCAAGTAGCAGTAGTGGCACTTGCGCAAGTCTTGTTTCAGATTTGCCTGAGAATTACATTTACAGTAAATGCATTTATTGGCATTTACTGCATATGCATCTTGTGTGAATCTCACCTGTAATTCCTTACGTATAAGTATGAAGTATGGTTTCATTAGCATGCGGAGCTTTTAGGAGAAGATGCTCAAGCAGAGCAATCCACACACAATTTCAGGGAAAGATGAAGGCTTCAAAGGACTGTAATTCTGAACAAGCAGTCCCCTTGTCCAATTAAGTTGCCTCTAGCAATAGCCTTGTTCAACATTTCATCACTACAAGCAAAGCAAGGCAGATCACAGTTGTTAGAAGTACATCTCAAAGGGAGCAAACATTTTATAAGCTTGTCTTAAAGTTTGCAAATTTGAAAACTGTGCTTTGTGGCCATGCCGCATAGACTTCGTGCCTGATAAACGTTTTGACGCTGACAGTATGTGGCATTCATAAACTAGTGACTGCACAGTTGTGATGCTGCTCTAGAGGTATGCTTGTTCATTTAGTATTATTAGCACCTTGTTGACAAATCTTACCGCTCTTCTCACTTGTCGTTCTGATTTAGCAAAACTACGGCCACAACCCATGTGCCCTGATTCGTGTGATCAAGAACTGCCTTGCCACTGAGATGCGCATAATCCAGCAGGCAGAGAACTGTAGCCGACTGGCCTCCCATATGCCAGGCCCCCATGATCCGCACACGGAAATAACCCAGCAGTTGGACACATTGCGAAGGCGCACACAGGTATGTTTCATTTCACGATTGAGATGGACTGGTGAGGGTCAGCTTTACGGGTGTGGTTCGTAGCACTGAAAGCATTCAGCAGTTCTTGAATAGCTTTAATTCATCTTGTTTCTGGTGTTTGCCCTGAATGCGACATGCCACATCTGCCATTAAAGGCCATCGAGTATGGGCTTGAGCACAGCAATTTCTCACCTCGTTTCCCTAACGGGGACATTAGATATAACCAGGGCGTAGCCAAGGTGGGGGGGGGTTGGGGGGTTCAAACCCCCCCCGAAATTTTGAGTTTTGCTTGCGTATATATACACGCACCCATACAAACGCATGCACGAACATACATAAAGTATGGTTGAACCCCCCCCCCCCCCCCCCGAAAAAATTCCTGGCTACGCCCCTGGATATAACATCGCTCTCAATGACTTTTTCAATGCTTTTGGTTAATCTTGTCAGGACACACGTGTTACGCAGTGAAATAAATAACGTTACTTAATGTGCTTGTATATCACTCGTGTTAAACTTAACCCTGTGAGTGTCAAATTTAAAAGAGAACTTTTCCATATGGTCAAATTTGTTATTGCGGATTTTGAATGTACGAAATGTGTAAAGTCAGGAAAAAATTATACAAGAAATCTGGAACAGTATTTTGGTGTCAGCACAACTCAAAACCGCAATATGTTCAATATAGGGTGTGCGAATATTTGAAATTTCGAATATTTTCCGAATAGTATTTGTTATTTGATTCGATTCGCACTGTAATTTTACTATTCGAACTATTCGAACTTCCCAAAAACAAGTACAGTCAACGTCCGATTGAAAGTGACCCCTTCAGATTCTCAATATGCTTCACCTCATTACACTGTCGTATTGCGGCGAAGCTGCCTTTCAAGCTCTGTTACGGTCGAACTTTGCCAAGTCACAGTCAACGCCTGATTGGATGTGGTCCCTATGCTTCACCTCATCACACCTGGGTATTGCGGCAAAGCTGCCTTTCAAGCTCCGTTGCAGTCGAACTTCGCCAAGACACAACGTCCAATTGGAAGTGGTCCCTAGATTTTTCAATATGCTTCACCTCATCACACCCCGGTATTGCGGCAAAGTTGCCTTTCAAGCCCCGTTACGGTCGAACTTTGCCAAGACTCAGTCAACATCAGATTGGAAGTGGTTCCTAGATTTTCAATATGCTTCACCTCATCACACCCCGGTATTGCGGCAATGCTGCCTTTCAAGCTCCGCTACGGTCGCAGATGTATTAACTCAAGAAAACGCTGGTTCCAACATGGAGATGAAAGATGTGGCAGAGTTGGGGGCTCAATTAAGGGGGGATGCGGCTTTCGTGTCGCGCAAAATGGCAAAAAAATCGATTTTTTGAAAATCACATTTTCAGTTTCTGTAGCCCTTTTTCTATCTGATTCCAAAATATCTTCCCTGAAAACCACCTAGAAGTGCTTTGAAAAATTTGTTGCGCGGGCTGAGGTGGCGAAAATTATTGTGGAGATTGCAAAAAAAACGGTGCTTTTCAAAAAATTCTTGCTCCGCCACGGTACAACCGGGCGCCGCCATTTGAGCTCGCCGTAAAAAGCATTTCTTCGTTTTCAAATTCCCCGCCTCATCTGGCTCCTCCCTTGGATCAAGCGCACAAAAAGCAAATCTCTGAAGGTCGTTTCGAGGCCTCCGATTGGCCGTGTCGCCATGTTGCTCCGCACGCCTTGCCATTGGTCCGATGCTCGCTTCGAGAGGACAGTCATCTGCTGCTTCGTCGCGATGTTACCTGATGTTACGACTGTCGAAAAATCGCGCTACTTAGTGATGCGTTCGCTCTCGTTCTGTGTACACGGGTCGACGATAATTTAGAATATGATTACCCTTAGTTCGACAGCTGCATGCGGACGTGCAGTCATCAGTGTACGATAGTGTGCCGCTCGTCGCGAACATCGCAGATGCGTCTCGGGTAGTTCAGCTTGCCAGCACTTCGTCTCCGTGACGAAGAACTTCGCGGGACTACTCTTTGTACTCGCGATCGAACATGACGTGCTTTGAAACATCGGGCACCGCGGCCACACACCGCGACCGAGCTTGCTGCTCGGAGTCGTGGCTAGGCCTAACTCCGCTTACGGCGCTGGTTTACGAGACGAATCCGAACTTTGCGGGCAAGGACATCGCGCTAGCGGACAAGCCGCACTGTGCTTCGTCACAAGCAACAAATCGCATCGTCCGCTGGCTACTCGAAAGTGCGAATGGCCACTTTATGCATCGGCAGCAGACTCCCGGTCAAGCTCGTCGCGCATTGACCGCTCCGAGCAGCGGCTAGCAATTTCGTGCGTCGGCGCCGCAAAATGCGAGACCAGCACGTTACGCACGACGATTTTCTGTCGCCGCGGCTAGAGTTACTGTATGCTACCTTTAGGTAGCAGAGTTGCGCATCTGTCTTCCAACGCCGCTAGCAACCATGCATTGCGGAGAAGCTGCCGCATGGGCGAATTTTTTTATTTCTCGACGCCGCCGCTGCAGCGAACTGAATTACACTAGCCATCGACAGCCAGTGTTTATCGCCAGTCTTCAACATGCCAGGCAGGTTAATCGGCGACACAGTGGCATGTCGCCTGCAAAAACAAAGTGCGACTTCACCGCATACCTGTGGTTGCTAGCCGGACCTATGCGCTACTCTGCTACCTAAAGGTAGCATATACAGTGACTCTAGCCGCGGCTAGGAGCACTGCACATTGTCGCCGAATGTCGCCAGCCAGCATATAGTGCGCGACTTCTCGGACCCCGCGGCCGAGTACATCGGCATGAAAGAAAGCGCTGGTGATGCAATTTAGGCACGCTTGGATTCATGCTTGGTATCGCCGCTAACTCTGATGAATCTTCTAAAATAACGAAAGCCTCGCTAATTACCGTTTCCGCGACCGAGTGAATGATGAAACGCATCACAGGCGAGGTTTGCAAATGAGCGTGGCGTGTGTGAAGCAGGGAGTTGAATTTATATCTGACCAACTCGCGTTACTGAATAAACTGCTCATATATTTCATCCCAGAAATGTTTGCAGTAAGTGTGCCAATTTTCATGAAAACCTACGAAGGAATAAGAAAGTTGGTACTGAATGCCACGTCCCCCACCTTAATTTTGTTCAGAAGGTCACTGGAAAGAATGACCTCCGGCACACATCCATTGTTTGTGATGGAGACAGGGATACTTCCCCGACTCTTTCTCAAGAAAAACATACGGATTTGTTCCATTGGCTAGAGAAGACTGTATAAATCATGTCAAAAAGAGGATGGGTACAGCTCTGCCAACACCTGTATCAAGAAGCAAAAAAGGTCAACCACTTGAAGGATGGGCCCGCCTGACTCAAGACCCGATTAATTTAAAAGACTGACTAGTTATGGTATGGCTATCCGTGACAACGTTGACATTGATGACATGCAAAAGACCATAATGGCAACGTTCTATCATGTCACCTCGAGAGATGAAGTGCCGCACCATGAATTCTGCCCACTTGGGTCCCTGAGCTGGTGCAAGTACCGTGCTGCAGAAGCTGAAGGCAAGGCTCCACCACCACACACGTAAACTGGCAGCACTGCATTACTGCCAGTCTACTAAACCCTGACCACCCTCACTTGCTCGGCTGTTGCCAAAACAAAAAAAGTCAAAATGCGGCTGAGATTCTTCATTCGGTAGTTCGGTCAATTCTACCAGAACAGCTAAACACTTCACTGATTGCCGCCAAAACAGCTGTCAACGAGGCAGTCTGCAAGTGTAATACTGGCACTCTCCATGCTTATAGAGAGTTTTATGCATCACTTGGCCCGAAGCCTGGATAGCACTCCATTCAAAGAGTCTCAGAGAAGGATGCCATACGGGAAAAAAAGGCATCAAAAGGACACCAAAGCAAGCACCAAATGCTCAAGAGACCTCACACTAAGGACACCAAAAACTATGATCCTAGTGCATTCCAGATCACTGGACGCAAGGTGAAACTTCGAGAGCCGTTTTCTCAAAAGTGCCTTTTTGCCTGCCTGCCAAGTTTGCGCAGCCATTTTCTTCATAACCGTTTGGCCTATTTTGGCTCCGTTTCTTTTGTCATGTTTCTTAGACTAATGCATGTTGTGACATTCTTTCTTTCTCAGTTTGACGCTTTGTAATTTTACGATGTGACTACTCGTTCACCCCAAGAGTGTGCCTGATTTGAAGGTATCAAAAAGAATCGCAATGCAAGAATATTGTGTGCAAAACAAAATAAAGCAAGGATGCCACGACACTCAGCGTGCACTTAGCTATGCAACAAATATTCACCTAGCCTTCTAGTCCTTTTTTTAAACTCTCCAAGCATTGCGCAAAGTGCAAAGGAGTGCAATGGATGGATGGATGGATGGAAGAACTTTATTGTGGATGGAAGAACTTTAAGGAATGCAAGAAGTAAAAATTTAATTGAATAAAAGTTCTGAAGGTATCACTCTGAAACTTTTTTGGAAGCATCAGGGAGACATGCTGAATATTTGTGCCAATTTTCATCACCATCTGTTAAGTTATAAGAAAGTTGGTTTTCCAAAGCCACGTCCCCCCTTAACGCTGTTTTGGGCCTGAAATTTGGGCAGGAAGTCCGAAAAATCAGACGCCGAAGTTTTTTAGCATCCAAAATTAGATGTTCTTATATATCGACGTCTACGAGGCAAATTTGGAACTCCGGACTTGAAGGGAGCACACCCTTGTCCGCCACATCAGTTGGGCTTCCACAGAAGTTGAAAGAGGAGGAGAGGCTGAGGAAATGGCATCTTTGCCTATCACGTGTAAAGTGTTGTCGGTAACATTTTGGTTGCACCAAATCATGTACATAAATAGAATTCGGCCTCTACATTGCCTCATTCTTGATAAGACAACTATGAAACACCACCCCGCCAGTCCTTCATCAACCTAGCGAAAAGAAATACTTTCATGTTGCTATCCCATAAGAATATGTTAGGAATCCTCTCGAACTTTTTTGCTGCAATTTCGCTTCGAAGTATTCGAAAAATTTTCTAGAAATATTCGAAAAATATTCGATTCGATTCGCACTCACACTTCAATATTCGAATTCGCTTCACACCCAAATTTTGCTATTCGCACAGCTCTAGTTCAATAGTATTTCAGAGTGTGGTATTGAAAAATGGGTCTACACAGAGTGCCTTATCGCAGTCTGCACACATAAAATGCATGTCCATTCTCCTCTTCGAGCGACGAGTTGTGTTGGCACAGACACGCATCTTCTCTTCGTGCGGCTGCTTTGAGTAAACTCGGTAAACAAGGACAGCAAGAATACCTTGTGAGCGTTGGTAATAAACAAGCTAAGAGCAGCGCCAATAAAGATCGAAATCAACTTCCGCTGCCCCAGCAAGGACGTGCCGATAAAGACAAAAATCCAGTTTCGTGCACCTCCGTTGTGATCACATAGCGAAATTGAAACCATGCAAGGCTGTTGCCCATCGGCGTTGCTGCAGAGCGCACGAGGCACTGAAGCTAGAAATCAGTTCTCTTTATCTTTGCAAGAAGGCAGCACAATCATTTCAAATGCTTCTTGGTAAGTGCTAGGGTGGCAGCACCTCCAAATGAGCATGCATCGTTATTACGACGTAAAATTTCAAACAGTGGGTTGAAAACATACTCGTACGGCAGAGACCTTGCAGGACAGAAAACCGCCACCGTACATGTACGGCAAAACACTCAAAGGGTTAATGGGTCAGTCGCCCCTAAAAAAAATTCTGCTCTGAAATGGACAATTTCTGCCCCAAACCTGCACCACACTTGCTGCTCCGTGTCGCTCCAAAACATATTTGGGCTCTTTCATCACTGCATTATCCATTGGTTTGCGTGCAGGGACAAACGCTGATGAGACAAAGCAACATGCATACTTTGCTGCATGAGTGTCTGCTGTACTGTACTAAATAGTGTACAGATTCACACAAATGGCAACTTGAAATGATGGGAAGGTCCTTTTGAGAGCAGTTAAGGCTAATCGTACAGGCCAGCAACATTTAGCAGCTGCATGGATCTTTCCCATGTGTGTGTGGGCTTGTTTACAGCCACGATTTCGAATGCTTCGTGTGCAGGAGATGGAGGACGAACTTCGCCGCATGATCCAGATTCAGGAGTCTTTTGTGATCCAGTACCAGGAGTGCCAGAAGCTGCAAGCACACTACCAGCAGCTTTCAGCGCAAAACACTGGTCAGACCAATGTGGAGCTGCTCAACAAGATGCACAACGAGAGCAAGGCCATGGAGCAGGCAATTCGGCAGCGAATCAGCGAGCTGCGTGAAATGCGCATTGTGAGTTATGCATGCATTCACACAACAGTACCACAACAAGGGCCCGGAAGAAGGCAGCATGCAAAGTGAAAATCTTTTAAAAGATTGGCTCGTGAAATATTGTTTGAGGAATAAATAACCACAAGCACTACCCATACATAGCTTTGAATTCATTGACATGTGCAGTTATTTTTATGTATCGGCACTGTTACATTTTGTTTTGTTACGACTATGGAAACTCGATATGGTAGCGTTGTGGCTAAGGTGTCAAGCTGTAAAGCTAGAATTCAGCTTCATTCATATACAGTAAAAGCTCGTTATTTTGACACCCGTTAATTTGGATAATTCGGACGGCTCTCTTGGTCCCGGCCAAAGTGCATGTTATTCTATGGGACCAAACCTTCGTTAATTCGTCATAATTCGGCTCCGCACCGCTTAATTCGGACAAATGCTGACGGCTCCCGCTACACAAAAGTGTGGTAAAGCAGTGCTGGCACCACTGGAGTGAAACCGACACCTGAGTGGCATCGCCATTGTCATCAACTAGTGGGAGCGATCGCAGCGTCACTGCGCCTCTCGCGCCATTGTGTTGTCGTGTTGGCACCGTCTCGTCTTGCGGAGTTTTTTTTTTCCCCCGTTGTGAACGTGTTTGCATGTGAGGCCCGATCACGCGACAGTAGCTGACGAGCTTTTACTCCCGAGCTTTTACTGTGCAGCGAGCTTTTACTGTAGCAGCCAAATGAATTGCGGGGCTATGGAAACCACGTGCCTCAATAGTCCGTGTGATTGCTATCAGCATGATGAATGACTTATGCAACACAGCCGTGCGTTTATGTATTTGCAGGCCTTTTCAGAAAAGCAGCAGGAGTCGGCTAATCTGCTGGCCACACTACAGACACGAGTGCTGGACAACGAGCTCATTAAGTGGAAGCGTGCCCAGCAACTTGGTGGGAATGGAGTTACTTTTGAAAACAACCTTGACCAGATCCAAGAGTGGTAGGTTCTGTCCCTTTTCCTTAGCTTTTCCTTTTCTTTTTTTTTTCTTTTTTTGCTTTTTTTTGCAGTGCTATAGATCTCATGCCTCTTATTAGTTCAGATATTTTACATCTATGCTATTGCTTTTCCTGTCATGCTCTATTATTTCTTACCTTATTTTATACTCTTCCCAATCTGTCATCTTGTTGCTATTGTTTTCTCCTTTTTTAAAGAGTAGCCTGGCTTTTTGTTTGTTCTGGGGTGCCAGGCAGCTGCTTCGTACTCTCTCTCTTTCATAATGCTTTTGAGACAAAACTCCTTGAGTCGAACAGAGTATTCGTAACACAGTCTACTTTCGTTAATGAAGGGTCTGATGAAATTGGTAGAATTATCTGGCGGGCTGAACCAAGCAAGGAACAGAAAAGAAGTACCAGACACAGTGCCGACTCGTATGGCGCATATCTTACGCGCTTGTGATGCTTCCTGGAAACCGCCTTTTTTCACGATGCCACTGCGCATGCGCCCTTCCTCTAGCGGAAAAGTCTTGAAACGTCTCTTCATCTCGGAGGCTTTTGCTCTGGCAATACAGTAAAAGCTCGTTAATTCGGATTTCTAGGGACCGGAAAACATGTCCGTATTAAGGGGAGACGCGGGTCTTTTTTTTATTTCTTTTATTATCTGGTTGAACTGAACAAAATTTAACAAACTTATCCCATTTTTTCTGCAGATTCCAAATCTCTAATTAGATTTTTGGTAGCTGCATTAGTACAAAATATGTGCAATCTCTAAAAGCATATTTCTTACGGGAATTTTTGGCAACTTTGCTTTGTCAAACACAGAAACAAAGTATGTGGCAAGGCTGCCAGAGAGCTGGTTTAGCCGGTGATGCTAATCCAATTGTCTTCAACAAACTTTGAATGCAAAATAAATACACGTAAATGTGAGTGAAATTTTTTTGCTGCATACTATTTCTGATAATCGAGAATTATAATTTGGTGAACAACATTATAAGAAAATAAATAGCATCACCGGCTAGACCAGCTTCCTGGCAATCTTGCCACATACTTTGTTTTTGTGTTTGACAAAGCAAAGTTGCCAAAAATCCCCGTAAGAAATATGCTTAAATATGTGTTAGAAATTGCATATCTTTTGTTCTAATGCAGCTATTAAAAATCTACTTAGAGATTTTGAATCTGCAGAAAAAGCTGAATAAGTGTAATAAATTTCATGCCATTCACCCAACTTTTAAAAAACCATTTTTTAAGACACACGTCTCCCCTTAACCGAATGTCCGAATTATCGAATGGTCGAAATAAACACAATAAGTGCACTAGTTTTTTCAACATAACTTTACTTAACAAAGTAATCGCAGATGCTTGACTGTTTTCGAGCAGATATTCGCGCGGACACAATTTTTCTGAGCCCTTCAAGGTGCTCAGCAGCTCGCATGATGTCTGCAGTGTCCGCAAAAGTTTCACCCGTCATCCACGCTTTTCGGTTGGCACGGTAATCCACAGGAAGATTGTTGATGTTCTTAAGGGGGGACGCGGGTCTTAGAATAGTAAAAAATGGACAGAAAATCAGTTTTGAGAAAAACGCATTTTAGGCATGTTTGCACCCCTAAGCAGCTGCCCTCAAAATATTATCGCCGATTTCACCCGGGAAATGGGTTAAAACTTATTTTTAAGACTCCACGGGAGCCGCAAAATGCATCTCAACAGGCAAAATTTGTTCAAACTTCCCGCGCGCGCCGCGGGCGCAGCAGCTGGCTGATCGCCGCCATCTTTGGCTTGTTTTGAAGCTGTTTTCTTTGTGTATATTTTGCGGCGTTTCAAAATGGTGTCGCTGCAACAGAACGGCCGCTATCGGCGCTTTTCCGCTTTTCCGAAGGGTGGTTTTAGAACGCTCATTGGCCAGAGCGCGCGCGCGAGGCGAGCCCCCTTCTCTCGCGCCTCCCATTGGCTGGCGCAACCCGAGGCGGCCATTTTGTTTTTGTATTTTTGTTCTGCGCTCACGGCTGCCGTGTTGCCGGTGGTGTGCTCGTGTGTGTTACAAGTGTCATCTTCCTCTGCTTACGCTCGCGTTGGTGCGGCCCGCCGACACACAGTTACCTTATTTTGTGCTGGCACAACCGGAGATTCAGATCGCGTGTAAAGAAGACGCGCCAAGCATACGAGGGCGCGATGCCGAATCTACTTGTCGCTACCAGAGCGTCGAGTCTACGAGAACCGCCTGGTTCCCCTTGGTCAAGCTGCAGCCATCGGATCATTAGGCAACGCTTCAGTGGCATTCGAAACCGCGTTCGTATGGCATACTATGCGAGACTGCCGAGTGCGCGGGAAATACGGCGACGGGAGGAGTGCTTGGCATCGCAGCGCGCAACGAAGCAGCGGAAGTTCAAGCCGTTGGATGTTGGTGAACGGCGGCAAGGAAAAAGAATTTATCTGCGTGGACTATCCGTGATAAAAACGTTCTTTGGGCTTGCTTGTGCTTCGTTCCGAGTTCGGCTCAAGCAGTGACCTTTTTCAAGGCAGAGGGTATAGGCTGCTTTCAAAGCCTGTGCTTTATTATCACAGGTGCGACTCGCGCGAGAAGCGTTTCTCGTAGAAGGTAGCTGGTGATAGTGGTGCCAAGATAATTAATGTCATTTGAAGTGAAATGCATTAAATTAGGGCCACCAATACTGTCGACAAGGGTGCAACGGTAGTCGCTTCAACCACGACCTGACAGAGCAACACCGGAATGGCAGAGACGCCGTATTACACTTTGGGAAATTGACTTGTGCTCCACAGCCTTGAGAAGGTTAAAAACTGACATTGGAAGTTGCAAAAGGAGCACTTATACAGTGGTGACACCAAGCACAGACTTTCAAAATTACACAAACCAGCAGGGGACCCTGAGTACAGCCCTTGCCTGCTGTTGAGCCAAGTGCTATTGCTGGACAATAAAAACTGATTTTTGGTTTAAAAATAACCCACGTGCTTTTTAGACTTAATCTCTCTGTCTATTTTATTTGCCTGTTGCAAAGCCACATTCATAGACAAATTTGTATTTCTTTAGCTTGCAAGGAATTGGTACAGGCCTATGAATTGCTAAAGGTGGAGTTTATCACTCTGGTACTGGGTGCACTATGTGGCTTTATAAGATGATTTTGCCAGTACATTGGCAGGTCATGGTCACATATTTGATATGGCTGTTCTCGTGAAGAAGAAACCTATCAAATGATATAACCACTAGTGCTGTGGCTGCACTTCCACAAAGTTACAGTTGTCTGAAACTTCAAATGCGTTTTTCTCAGTTTGATACGCACTCAGCCTTACGGGGTTTTTTTCCATGTTGTTGCTGAGTAAAAATCACAAATTTGGTATCATTTTACTCGTATTTAAACGATCTGGGGGGTGATGCTATTTGCATTACTCTAGCACCATTTTACAAATTTTAATTAGATACTAATGAGAGTGAATCAGAAAAAATAACCACCAGTGAGTGTTCATCTGTTTTCTGACCTTCACAGTGCTCTCAAGGGAATAAAAATAGCATCACCTCCTACAGCATGATCTGGGCATTGGCCCCATGCACTTACAGATTGGTTTTAGTAGGTCGAAATTGCCTAAAAGCCCCGTAAGAAGCAGGCACTAATTATTTTTTCAAACCTCGAGATCTTTTGAACTAGTGCAGCTATTAAAAAACTAATTACAGATTTGAAATCAGCATAAAAAACTGGTCAAGACAGTGAAGTTTAGTTCATATTGACTCAAAAATAAAGAAAATTTTAGGACCCACGTCCCCCCTTAAAGCAGTGGCTTTTGAACCTTTCCGATAACGAGAAGCAGCAAGCGCTCTGTTCCCGTCACGTTGGCGGCTCAAAGTACGGTTACTCGTTCCTTGCTTCTTTTGCCGCTGATACAAGGATCCCCTTTCATCACTCTTCATCACTAATTGTCGGGAGAGCCCATAATTCAGAGCACGCAAAATTTCTACTTTGGTGGTGAAGTCCTTGGCCTCGTACTTAAGCTGCTTCGCCGGCGTTGCCATCGGCGTGTAGTGCGGTCACACGAGAAGTCAGCACAAAAGCACCAGCAACGATCAAGCTAAAGGAGCCCTACTGAAACATTCCTCGATAAATTGGCGATCAGCGATGCAGCACACCAACGGGAACAAAGCAACAAAACCCACACGGGAAAAAAAGGCGTTCACCCAGTCTCAATCCAAGCCAAGTCGATAATTGATGTCCATGACGATGCTGCGTTAGAGCTTCACTTTGTTCCGAATTGTTTTTTTCGTTTTCGAGCCTCGCCAGTGGCCCGAAAGTCGCCGAATTATCTGATTTGAGGTCAAATCTGTCCGAAATAACGAGCGTCCAGTCTCATAGAGTGATGCGTATATTTACAGGGACCAGATGACGTGTCCGAATTAACCGATTTTCCGAATTAACAAGAGTCGAATTAACGAGCTTTTACTGTACCGGTTGTCCCAGCCCCTTCCAAATGGCAGAGGGCAGCACAGGAAAATGTGAAAAATGGAGTGAACACATGCCCACATTTCATGTGTCCAATGTAGAAAATGCAAAATGACATCGGAGTCCCAGACTACATAGATATTTGACATTTTTGGAATTTGATCTTTTTGGCATGCAAAATGGTGCATGTCCATTTGTGGCAGTAAGAAAAAGACTAAAGCAGTGGACTTTATTTCTGGAAATAAAACTTAAGTTACTTATTGCTCGTCATCACCATTTTATAGCAGCACTTCATTGCTACAGAGAAAGTGTCATCCCCTTTGTTGTCAATACTAGCGTCTCACATGTCCTGCGTCTATCGAACAGCTCCTCAACAATCTTAAGCGGGATGTGGGCTTATGCCAGCTAGTCCATTCTGGGATGTGTGCAATGCTCCCAACAGGATTGAATTACCGTAAAATCCCGGGCAAGCCCCCCCCCCCCCCTACGGGGAAAGATAATCTAACAAGATTTATAGGGGGGCCCTTGCTCGGTCACGGATCAAAATTCAAGATGGTGGCGGAAAAGCCGCGCGTGCTTCCAATGAAATGCGTTATTGAATAGGCTTGCATTCACTGTCGTTATTAGCCATTGTCAAGGTAAAAAACACTGAATGAAGCAGTGAAAATGGCGGGAGGTCAGGTGGGGCACTTGCTCGGTCATTGGCGGATATTTCAAATCGCCAGAAAAAAAGAGGGGAGCGCTTGCTAAGGTAGGGGCACTTGCTCGGGATTTTACGGTAATTAACTCAGCACTCGAAAGTGCCCGTGTAACAGGGATATCTGACTCTCCCTGCTGTGAGCGTGTACTTGTGGTCAGGGTGTACTTCCGGTTTGCTACCCTGCACTGGGGGAAGGGACAAAGGGGCAGGGAGAGAGAGAGGCCCAACTGGACTCGAGGCCATTTGCTTTAGCTGAAATTGTAGGACCATGGACATGTGCTTTGAAAGCGCAGAAGGCAACAAAAGCGTTAAGCCCTAACCACACGTACGCGTTACCGCGTGTCAATACGTGGTGTGTAGACTAGATGCCGCGCGCTGTCCCTATGGATAGAGAGAGCGCGTAACTTCGTCTACAGGCCACGCGTTGACGCGTTGTAACGCGTATGTGTGGTGTAACGCATATGTGTGGTTAGGCTTTACTGACGTACCTAAAGTCAACAGCTTTGTGCAAACACCTGTAGACTTGATACGGTCCCCCAAGTGCGCACGTGATTCTTTGTTTTTGGTCAGGGGCTGCTGTAATCCTGTGCACTGTTTATGCAGGTGTGAAGCCCTGGCAGAGCTTATCTGGCAGAACTGGCAGCAGATCAAGAGGGTCGAGCACTTGGCATTGCAGGTGCCCATAGGAGGCGGTCAAGCTCCACAAATTGCCGACCGCTTCAAGGCCCTCAATGCCCATATTACCAACCTGCTTCCTCTCTCGTCACCAGGTGAGAGCAGTGGTACACTTTTCAATGCCCTGCACTTGTTTGTGAGGGTGTATGAATGTTGGGGATTTTTGAAATTGAATCGAATATCAAATAGTTTTTGAGTGTTGAATAGCCACCTTTACAATTATTGTAAGTTATGTTCAAATTGTGTCCCTAATTTTTGCACTACAAGCACGTGCTGTATCGGGAAAAAATGAACAGAATCTTTGCATGAGTGGAAATTTAGAGTGTGCGAATGATCATCATATAGGCCGGCGAAGTGGTGTTCCCCAAGCAACGTAGATTACTGGCGTAACCCTATGCCTAGTTACGTGGGGTCGGAGGGGGGGGGGGTGGTCATGCTATCGTACTTTACCACCAATTCTGTGTTTATTTGGTGCAGCTGCTATTCCGAAACAAGCTGAAAAAGATGAGCCATAGACAAGAATGAAAATTTCATCGCGTTCGGGTTCACTCATAGTCAAAGTGGCCCTGTGTGACTGAGTCCGTGTAACACCAGCGCACGTATGTAATACGGGAATTTTATTTCAATTTTGCATGCCCAAAGTTCCAAGGCGCAAACAGCCACGCGTGCAGAGAATGCAAACCACAGTGCACTGGGAGCACAGAGGTCCTTTAGGGTTACCGGAAGGAACAAAATCCAAAACTCCCTGTCTACAGCAGCTAATAGATAGCAGTTGTAAGCACCCTTCAAATGCTAATCCTGGTGGTTTGTTGAGTGTGGAACGTGTTAAAGGTATGATTGGCTGTGGCCAGCTGCAGGAACACAGCTTTTTGGTGAAAGTTAGGGAAGGCATACTAAAAACAGTGTGTGAATGGTTCAACAGTAATGGGGATGCGTATCCTTTTTTTAACGTGCTGTCTCAGGTCTAGCAGCAGCACCAGTAGGGCTGGGAATAGACCTTTAGAAAAATGTATCTTTTTCCTCGTACTTTCAGCACGTTCATCATTGAGAAGCAGCCTCCTCAGGTTATGAAGACCAACACCAGGTTCACAGCAACGGTGCGCCTTCTGGTTGGGGGCAAGTTAAATGTTCACATGACACCGCCTCAAGTCAAGGTGTCTATCATCAGGTGAGCACTCTTTCCTTTTTCCCTGCCTTTTAACTAGGGGTGTGCGAATATTCGAAATTTCGAATATTTTTCGAATAGTGTTTGCTATTCGATTCGATTCGCACTGGAATTTTACTATTCGAACTATTCGAACTTCCCAAAAACAAATACAGTCAACGTCCGATTGAAAGTGACCCCTTCAGATTTTCAATATGCTTCACCTCATTACACTCTCGTATTGCGGCAAAGCTGTCTTTCAAGCTCCGTTACGGTCGAACTTAGCCAAGAGACAGTCAACGTCCGATTGGAAGTTGTCCCTAGCTTTTCATTATGCTTCACCTCATCACACCCCCGTATTGCGGCAAAGCTACCTTTCAAGCTCCGTTACGGTCGAACTTGGCCAAGAGACAGTCGTCAGATTGGAAATGGTCCCTAGATTTTCAATACGCTTCACCTCATCACACCCCAGTATTGCGGCAAAGCTGCCTTTCAAGCTCCGCTACGGTCGCATGTGTATTAACTCAAGAAAACGCTGGTTCCAACATGGAGATAAAAGATGTGGCAGAGGGGGGGCTTAATTAATGCTTTTGGACCTGAAATTTGGGCAGGAAGTCCGAAAAATCGAACGCCGAAGCTTTTTAGCATCCAAAATTTCAGATGTTCTTATATATCAACGTCTACGAGGCAGTATTGGAACCCCGAACTTGAAGGGAGCACACCCTTGTCCGCCACATCAGTTGGGCTTCCACAGAAGCTGAAAGAGGAGGAGAGGCTGAGAAAATGGCATCTTTGCCTATCACGTGTAAAGTGTTGTCGGCAACACTTTGGCTGCACCAAATCATGTACATAAATACAATTTGGCCTCTACATTGCCTCATTCTTGATAAGACAACTATGACACCCCTACCCGCCAGCGCTTCATCAACCTAGCAAAAAGAAACACTTTCATGTTGCTATCTCATGAGAACATACTTAGGGATTCTCTGCAACTTTTTTCTGTAATTTCACTTCGAAGTATTCGAAAAATGTTTGAGAAATATTCGAAAATTATTCGAAAAGTATTCGATTCGATTCGCACTCAATCTTTATTATTCGAATTCGCTTTGCACCCAAAATTTTTCTATTCGCACAGCTCTACTTTTAACCCTTTGAGGGTTTCGCTGTACATGTACGGCATCACCTAACCGGCACCAAATTGTTTTGTTGCACATGTATGACACTACCTGTATGTTTAAGGGGGGACGCGGGTCTTACCCCCGTATTCACGAACCTAACTTAACCTTATCCTTATGACTTAAGTCGCCCTTAACCATAAGTCCGCCCTTAACGCGTTTCAAGAACGAACCTTGTACTTATCGCAGAACTTTCCTCGTACTTATCGCCGTCATAAGTAAGGCTCGGTTAAGGTAGCCTATGACCTACCTTAAGGGGGGACGTGGCTTTCGGTACCAACTTTCTTATTTCTTCATGGATTTTGATGAAAATTGGCACACTTATTTGAAATGTTGTCTTAATGCTACTGTACAAATTTCATGAATATATTTTACAACTTTTTGATTTACAATATATTTCACCTTCTGCTCTTGTTCCGAGTCTGACTCGCTTAAAAAATGCGATAGGAAACTCGTTCAAAGTGCTATGCATTCTAAGATGTCTGATTGCGGGCGTGACATTCTTAGATTTTTTTATTTGCAACAAATTTTTTTTTAGTTTTTATTTTTCATGAGGTGACTGCGCAACAGGCATCGAGGCTTTGTGCAACTCGTCAAATAGCTAATTATCAAAACGCCATACTGAAAAAGCAAGAATGTCACGCCTGAACTGTGCTTCAAGGAATATAGAACAAAAAACGGAACTGAAATAGACCCAGCGGTCAGTGAGAAATCAGCGGAACAAGCGAGCAGGAAGCAAGAAAAGTCGTTTTGAGGAAAACGGCTTTTAAAGTTGTACCAACGATTACTTCATCAAAAGGCACTGGGGTCGTAATCTTTTGAGTCCTTCGTAATGTGCACTTTCTTGAGTGCCCTGTCTTTAGTTTGAGGGCCTTGCTTCTCTAAAACACAAGAAGATTGTGATCTTTAAGGTGTTTTAAGGTTGGACCTCCTGCACATGTGGCCTTTCATCGGTTGTGCCTTTGTTTTCTTTCTTCTTAAAATCCTTTTCAGATATACAAAGAACATGTAGCATGAATTTTAAACGAAGTTATGAAGTGGTGTAATAGACATGACAAAAAACAAGATACTGTAATTCAAGTAGGTCATGTACTATGATGATTTGCCAGCTTTCTTGTATTCATGCTCTATTAACATAATTAACAGTCTGATTGCAATTGATCATTGAATCATTTTTATAGGATACTAAAAGCGGCTCTCATCATGGCAACCTATCACTTCCTCCTAAATAACAGGCAGTTATGGCCAAGACATTGGTGGAATAGGAATTCCTTAGTTTATTCAAGACGCGAACTGGGCAGATATGAATTCATCTCCCTGTTTCACTCGTCAAGCTAATTTGTAAACCTCGCCTGCGATGCGCTTATCATTCACCGGTCGCGGACACGGTTTTCTGCGAGGCTTTTATTTTTTCAGATGATTCATGAGCGCTTACGGCGATACCACGCACGGCTCCAAGCGCGCCTAAATTGCATCAACAGTGCTTTATTTCACCTCTAAGCGCTCGGCCGCATAGTCCGGGAAGTCGGCACGCGATGTGGGGTGGCGGCATTCGGTGACGATGCGCAATATGCCTAGGTGCGGCGACGAAAAATAGGCGCGCAGCGTGTTTGGCCTCGCATTGCGGGAGCCGGATGCGCGCCCGCTGCGCGACGAGCTTGGCCGTGGGGTCCGCTGCCGATGCGTAAAATGACCATCGCTGTACCGAGAAGCCGGCGGGGGAAGCGCTTCGTTCCTTGCGAAGAAGCACACTGCCGCGAATCCGCTAACGCGTTGCTCTTGCCCGCAAAGTTCGAGGTTCGTCTCGCGTGCCGACGCCGTGAGCGGCGTTAGGCCTAGTGACGACTCCGAGCAGTAGACGCGCCGGCCGCGGTGCCCGATGTTTCAAAGTACGTAATGCGTGGTCACGAGTACAAAGAGTCGTCCTGCGATCATCTTCGTCACGACGTCCGAAGTGCGCATAAGCAGAACCTCCAACCACGGATCCGACGAGTCAACGCTAGAAAGTCGGTCCGAGACGCGCGTTTGCGATGTTCGCTACGAGTGCGGCGCGCCATCGTAATCCCACCGAGCTTCCGCTAGTAGCTCCAAACTAAAACGTAGTTCTTGTTCAAAGTTATCGTCGAGCCGTGAACACAGAGCGATTGCGAACACGCAACGAAGTAGCGCGACTTTTGACAGCCGTGAGCTCGAGACGCACGAGCTGCAGACGACGATCTCCCGGAGCGAGCATCGGACCAATGGCGAGGCGCGCTGGGGCAACATGGCGGACGCGGCCACTCGGAGGGCTCGAAACGACCTTCGAACATTTGCTTTTTGTGCGCTGTTTTTGAAGGAGGAGCCGCTGCGCGGGGAATTTGAAGACGGAGAAATGCTCTTCCGTGAGCCCAAGATATCGCGCACCGGTGGCGTAGTTGTCGGAGTTATGATTTTTGTAAAATCAGTGTTTTTTTGCGATTTCCCCAATAATTTTCGCCACCTCGGCAGGCAACAATTTTTTTATAGCACTTCTCGCGTTTTTCGGTGAAGATATTTTGGAATCGGATCTAAAAAAGGGCTACAGAAACTGAAAATGTGATTTTTCAAAAAATCGATTTTTTTTGCCATTTTTTCCCGATACAAGCCGCGTTCCCCCCTTAAGGCTTCCTTGTAGACCACAACATGGCGGGGAACTATGTGCAGTTCTTGATTATATGTGGACCGTAATAAAAAATATTGAACGGCACAGCGTATGCATTAAGCGTACCCGCCGCGGCGAATCCTCAGGGGACCCGATGGAGACCTACGATTGGCACGAATTTCTGTCGCTGCCGCTTCAGAAAAGTGCCGTGAAGAATTGCTTGCAGTGCTGCCTCTGCAGGAAATACCGATGGTGGTGGTGGTGGTGGTGTGGTGGTGGTGGTAAACATTGTATTCAAGAAACTCACAAGATATCACACACGCACAGAGTACGCTGTTTACGAAGTTCGTTCACGTTCATGGCCCGAAAGAAAAGTCAACAACGCAGTACCTCACGGTACTTGTTGAAGGGATCCGTCAAGACGCCGCGACATGGCCCGTGATGCCGCACTCTTCGTCGTTGAAGTTCGCCTGGTGCGTCGTTTAAGAAGGCAAAATACTCTAAACCGCTCAACCAATTGCATAAATCAAGTGAAGTAAACAAAAGTGAGAGATAACGATAAACGCTGAAGCGAGCACGAAAATACCATCAACGAACAAAGCAAAAACGTACATGAGAAGACGTCGAAATAGCAATCGTGCTCTCGCGGGCCCGACTGTGTCGACGGGGGTTGAACAAATGTGGCAAGACAAGAATGCGGATTTCACCAAAAGCGGGCGGTGCCTTAGCAAAACATTTTTGCTGTTTACGCATAGGTGCTTTTGTGCATACCATTATTGGTTTCTTGCAATGAAACTAATTTATTGTTGCTCGAAGTAATCATTTTGTAACAAAACTTTACCTACCCTGGCTCCCAGGGCACATACTTACATAAGGCGCACTTATGCAAGATAAGGCAGGTTTTTGAAACTCACCTTATCCTTTTCTATACTTTTCTCTTCCTTTCGTAAGTAGCCTTACCGCGATAAGTTAAGGTCGGTTCGTGAATACGGCGGTTAGAATAGTAAAAAAATGGACAAAAAATCAGTTTTGAGAAACAATGCATTTTAGGCATGTTTACACCCCTAAGCAGCTGCCCTCAAAATAATATCGCCGATTTCGCCCGGGAAATGGGTTAAGACTTATTTTTAAGACGCCACGGGAGCCGCAAAATGCATCTCAACAGGCAAATTCGTTCAAAACTTCCCGCGCGCTCCGCGGGCGCAGCAGCTGGCTGATTGCCGCCATCTTGGCTTGTTTTGAAGCTGTTTTCCTTGTGTACATTTGCGGCGTTTCAAAATGGCGTCGCTGCAACAGAACGGCCGCTATCGGCGCATTTCCGAAGGGTGGTTGTAGAATGCTCATTGGCCAGAGCGCGTGCGCGCGCGAGGCGAGCCCCTTCTTTCCTGCCTCCCATTGGCTGGCGCAACCCGAGGCGGCCATTTCGTTTTTGTATTTTTGTTCTGCGCTCACGGCTGCCGGTGTTGCTGGTGTCGTGTGCTCGTGTGTTTGTTACAAGTGTCATCTTCCTCTGCTTACGCTCGTGTTCGTGCGGCCCGCCGACACACAGTTACCTTATTTTGTGCTGGCACATCCGGAGATTCTCGTGTAAAGAAGACGCGCCAAGCGTACGAGGGCGCGATGCCGAAACTACTTCTCGCTACCGGAGCGTCGAGTCTACGAGAACCGCCCGGTTCCCCTTGGTCAAGCTGCAGCCATCGGATCATTAGGCAACGCTTCAGTGGCATTGGAAACCGCATTCGTATGGCATAGTATTCGGGACTGCCGAGTGCGCGGGAAATACGGTGACGGGAGGAGTGCTTGGCATCGCAGCGCGCAACGAAGCAGTGGAAGTTCAAGCCGTTGGATGTTGGTGAACGGCGGCAAGGAAAATGGCACAGAATTTATCCGCGTGGACTTATCCATGATAAAAACGTTCTTTGGGCTTGTGCTTCGTTCCGAGTTCGGCTCAAGCAGTGAACTTTTTCAAGGCAGAGGGTATAGGCTGCTTTCAAAGCCTGTGCTTCATTATCATAGGTGCGACTCGCGCGAGAAGCGTTTCTCGTAGAAGGTGGCTGGTGATAGTGGTGCTAAGATAATTAATGTCATTTGAAGTGAAATGCATTAAATTAGGACCACCAATACTGTCGACAAGGGTGCAACGGTAGTCGCTTCAACCACGACCTGACAGAGCAACACCGGTATTGCAGAGACGCCGTGTTACACTTTGGGAAATTGATTTGTGCTCCACAGCCTTGAGAAGGTTAAAAACTGACATTGGAAGTCGCAAAAGGAGCACTTATACAGTAGTGACGCCAAGCACAGACTTTCAAAATGACACAAACCAGCAGGGGACCCTGAGTACAGCCCTTGCCTGCTGTTGAGCCAAGTGCTATTGCTGGACAATAATAACTGATTTTTAGTTTAATAAATAACCCACGTGCTTTTTAGACTTAATCTCTCTGTCTATTTTATTTGCCTGTTGCAAAGCCGCATTCATAGACAAATTTTGTATTTCTTTAGCTTGCAAGGAATTGGTACAGGCCTATGAATTGCTAAAGGTGGAATTTATCACTCTGGTACTGGGTGCGCTATGTGGCTTTATAAGAAGATTTTGCCAGTACATTGGCAGGTCATGGTCACATATTTGGTATGGCTGTTCTCGTGAAGAAGAAACCTATCAAATGATATAACCACTAGTGCTGTGGCTGCACTTCCACAAAAGTTACAGTTGCCTGAAACTTCAAATGCGTTTTTCTCAGTTTGATATTTTTGCTCAACGCACTCAGCCCTACAGCGTTTTTTTCCATGTTGTTGCTGAGTAAAAATCACAAATTTGGTATCATTTTACTCGTATTGAAACGATCTGGGGGGTGATACTACTTGCATTACTCTAGCACCGTTTTACAAATTTTAATTAAAGATACTAATGAGAGTGAATAAGAAAAAATAACCACCAGTGAGTGTTCATCTGTTTTCTGACCTTCACAGTGCTCTCAGGTGAATAAAAATAGCATCACCCCCTACAGCATGATCTGGGCATTGGGCCCATGCACTTACATATTGGTTTTAGTTGGTCGAAATTGCCTAAAAGCCCCGTAAGAAGCAGGCACTAATTATTTTTTCAAACCTCGAGATCTTTTGAACTAGTGCAGCTATTAAAAAACTAATTACAGATTTGAAATCAGCATAAAAAACTGGTCAAGACATTGAAGTTTGGTTCATATTGACTCAAAAATAAAGAAAAAAATTTTAGGACCCACGTCCCCCCTTAAAATACATGCCTTTTTTGATCATTTCTCTTGCTTGGCACGTGCTGCCACACTTCGGGAGTATGTGGAATTTTTTTCATGTGCCGATGTTTCTCCGTCGTTTTTTTTTTTTCTTCTTTACAAAGCTGCCCGCCGGCTTTCACTTGCGCATCCGAGCGCGCGCGCTGTGCGGCTGATTTCGGTTTCTTCTGTCGGGTAGCTATCGCTTCTCGTGCCCGTAGAGTTGATGGCTGTCTGGTTTCTAATCTCTTAAAGGGTGACCGCTTGTTACTTTGTCGTTTATTGCTCCCCGGGGCACGGTTACATCTGTTTCCGTGCGGCGATAAATTATACAAACGATGCCGCCGTGGTTGCATTTCCTGTTTTGGGGACTCTGAAAAACTAACTCCGTCTCATTGGCGATAAGACGAAAGATTCTTATAGTTTTCTCGCTCATTTTGCTGTCCGGACGGGCGCGCATCCGTAGTTTTCTTCCGTGCGCTCACTCACGCAGTTCACTTATTCTATTTAAGTGTGCACCGATCGCTATGCTGCTAGTGAGTCCAGCCGAGCCGAGCTGCGATTCTTCCGACGTGGACTATTCTCCAAGTGTACTTTTGTATGTCTGTGAGCTATGTTTAATATAACGCATAATTTTAATTTATAAAAAATCGTATAAGTTCTTTTTTAGGATTTTGCTTGATGTTACTCACGAATAAACCATGTCTATGTTACAGCAAAAATGATACTTTTGTCACTTTACGGTCATTCAAAAAAATTTGAGAAAATTTTTTTTCTGAAATAGAATAAAAAGAATACACATTTTCGGAGTGCATTTCGTGAAAACATTCGAACCCTCAAAGGGTGTTATTTGCACCAGTGGCCATCTTGGACTCGTCCTCATGATGCAAAATGATGGAAGGCTGTTTTGGTGTAAGCTGCTAAGTTGGCTGAAGATTGGCTTGTGATGGTGCGCCAGGTATTGAATGTTTCAGAAGGAATCTAGAGCGTCTGAAAGTGGCATATTTAAAGGCGATTACAGCGTTGTTGCACATTTTTTAATCATTATAGTCCATCATAATGCCTTGCCTTCACGCTGTTGTTATTGTCTTTTATGAATGATACATTTTACTCCGTGCTTCCAGTGAGGTCCAGACCGATTTTCTGCTACTGTGTACTGCTGTCGGTCTTAAGTAAGCTAGTCAACGACGAATTTTTTGGACATGCCTGACAATTTGGAATCTTTCTTGGCGCTGCCACATACTCCATGGGATCGACGTACAGCGGAACCTTGTTAATTTAAATTCACAGGGACTGGAAATTTGTGCGAATAAATTGTTGAGTTCAAACTAAAGAGAGCCCCTTTAAGGGGAGACGCGGGTCTTGGAACGGCCAAAAAAATGGTCAACAAAATCGATTTTTCGCAAAGCTTATTTTCGAGGCGTTTGTACTTCTGAGCACCTACTCTCAAATTGCTAACGCTAAATTCGGGTCGGGAAACGCGATAAAATCGGCTTTCAAAAGCACCCCGGCAGCACTAAAATGTCCCCCAAAAGGACGAAATTTGTTCGAACTTCCCGCGCGCGCCATGAGCGTTTGCAGCGGTAGAGTGTACTAGAAGCTTTTGAGTGGCGCGAGTGGCTGCTTGGAGCGGGCCTTTCAGCGTGGATGATGCGGTTGGCGCGGGCGTCGACCAATCTTCCCGGGCGCGGATGGCTGGCAGGCGGTTCCGCGTACGTGTTGGTGCCTCTCCGTCGCGCCTATAGTGTGCCGGCCAAGATGATCTCCCGCTTTTTTTCTTATTCTTATACTTCCTCTCTTTCATAAATATTAATGCAAATAAATATTATTTGACATTATTGGTTATTGAAGTTGCTGCTGACCGCACTGAAGCAGCATAGCACATTATACAGTAAAGGAGCGCGTTTTTTTTTTTTTTTTTTGCCATGTTTTACAGTGTACAATTAAATGAGAAACCAGCTGGCTGGTACACAACAGAAGCCCCCCCCCCCCCCCCATCTCCCGAAAAAAAAAAAAAAAAAATGAGTATGCTGCCACGGCCGCGGATCAAAGCGCACAAGGTGCGGCCTTGTGCGTGCGCCGAAAACAGCGGGAGAGGCCTAGTTCACTTGACTGCCACCGCAGCACCACCGGTCAAGGAGAGTTTGCGCCGGGGGAGCGGTGCGTGTTTGGCGCGCGCAGGCCGCGCTATGTCCGCTTCGCAGTGCTGCAAGCGGACACGTCGAGTTTGGTGCCCGCTCAAGGCATTCTTTTACGCCGCAACAGGGACCTTTCTCCCATGCAAACGGTTTTGACATCGTGACCTCATGTTTGAAAAGTGGAAAGCGTTAATGACAAAGCCTCTCCCGTCTTCACGGCACAGGATTATACATGCTTCAAATTCTACAAAATAACCTGAAAGTGATATTGCGCGCTTTTGGGCTATTTGAATATTGCACAATGTTTTCAGCAATTTGAATAGCAAAACATTTTTTGTGTTATTTAAATATTGCACCACGTGCATGCAAAAAAATGAAAATGCAAGGTTCCGTGCGTAAAATTAATCATATTTTTATTAACAAAAACCGCCATTCACTGAACCTCCAGTATGCATGTATTTTCTAACAAAGCAGAATAATTTTGCATTGCAAGTTAATAAAAATTACAGTTGGTGAAATGCCGTCATGACCTCAAAGGCGCAGCACTTTTCTGGAGAGGGGCTTGTGTGCCAGCCTTACCAGACGCTGCACAGTTGCGCTGATGTCCCTGCTCAGTTGGCTAGCAGTGGTCGAAGCAGCCGTTTTTAGAAAAACATCACAGAGGCGGTTTGTGTGCTGAGGGCTGCCCGAACCACACCGTAGTGCACTGCACGTAACTAAATGGGGAGGAGGGCTGAGTGAAGAACTTTACACAGATTTCCACTTCTCCGACTTCGATGTCCTTCATCACTTCACTGACAAAGCCACATGCGAGCTTGCAAATTTGCACTATCTCCATTTTGGGATAGCGAAGTTGTCCATTCTCAATCTCTTTATGAATTCGTACATGCCCCCACACGGCTTTGGTTCTTGTAGGAGAACCTTGCACGCTTCACAGGTCAACTGCAAAATAATAAAATCAAGCAAAAGAAAAATTTGCATCAAAAGCACAATGCAACGGCATAGAATACCTTGCTTACTTGGCCTTGCTAAGCAAAAATATATCTATATTTTTACAGCGGGCAGATGAACATCATGCGGAAAGAACACTGGCATACATGTATATCTGGTGGGGAAAGTTATAGTGACCGCCCCCCATCATGGCGAAACCCCTGTCTTGATCCGGGCTTAAACATTTAAGACCAAAGCCTTATATACCGCATTAAACGTGAAATTCGACCGTCAACGTCGCGGACTAGCGATGCGAAAAATCATCGTCACGTGATGACGTCATCATACGACGCCAGAGATCGCCAAAATATCTGACGTCGCGACGTAGCGTCATATAATGACGTCATCACATGACATCGCAGCGTGGTCAGAGGTGGCCCGATTACGGAGGCAATGCAAAACCACGTTAGTGCAGAAAGCTTTCGAAGGGTGGCGAGGCAAGTGTCGGCGTTCCGCGGCGTCAGGGACGAGTGATGCAAAAATCAATCATCACATGACATCGCCATATGACGTCAGAAATCGCCAAAACATGTGACGTCATTGCGACGCCCCGTGACGTAACGTCATATAATGACGTCATCACATGACATCCTAGCATGGTCAAAGGGGGTCTGATCACGAAGGCAATGCAAAACCACGTTAGGTGCGGAAAGCTTTCGAAGGGTGGCGGGGCAGGATCAACACATCGACTGAGAAGAAAAGATGGCTTTCGCTTTCGAGTCGTCCTAAGTGAATGCATAAGGGACGCTGTGCGTTTTTTCTCCGGGCTGTACTAGGCTTCAGTACAAGTCAGCCCCGAACCCTATCCTTGGTTTTCATTCTTTAAAGACAGGCGAAGGGAACGAAAAGTTGCGAAATATGAGCCATTTCTAGTTCACATACTGCGATAGCATTTCGAAGAATGCGGAATAGCAGTGAAGGTTGAGACAGCCTCGGCGTGAACGATGCGCTAGCGCAGCGTTCGAAGGAGGACAACAAAATAGTGCAAAATGTATTCGTCCGTACCTTCTCCTCACATGCACGTGCGAGGTATCCGGCCAGGTATGCTAGGGGAGCTAGCTCGATATCATCCGGTGTAGCAAACGAGACGTGTAGGAACTCCAGCTCATGGGAAAGCCGTTTAGCACCAAGCACTACCGCAAGTGGCATAGCGGTGGTGGTCGCCGTCTCTGGCTTTCGGCTTGAGAGGTGCATTCGTTTCTGAGCTATGAGGAGCATTTCCGCTCTTAGCAGCTTGGAGAATTCCAACCTGGTAAAAAAAAGTGGCAAGTTACAAGGACCCCCAGCAGCTGCATAGTTACATACCTTTAGAAGCTTTTCGGCTGTGAGACGGCGGTTCTGGCGTCGACTTTGTCATTGCCTCCATTAAACTGCCGAAAGCAACTGAAGAGAGGACTCACAGGGTCGCTGTTCAAAGCCCGGGTCAAGACGTAGCGAAAGCTGAAAGGAATTTGTTCGATACTTAGTCAGTATACATATGCGTAACGACGATACAAAATGTGAACGTGGATTTACGAAAAAAAAGAACTTACTTGTTGTCTAAGAGGTGTTGTATCAACGCTACAGTTGACCTTGTAGTCATTAGTGTTGCTTCGTACGTTTTCTTTGGTCATTTTCTTTTTGGTGTTGCCGCCAGAATGCTGGATCTCTTCGATGTAAGTGATGAAATCTACTTCTAGCCACGAAAGGCGGTCGTCGTCGCCTAAAGTAGAAGGGTTCTTCACCTTGACCGTGTGGCTTCACAGTGCCAATATTGTGAAGATCGTACCATTTCGACACCATTTTCATGAAGGTGATGGTGGGCAAACAGTCTTGAAATTCTGTCGCATCGGGTGACATTGTGGGTTTTCTTGTAGGAACTCAAGCGTCGCTATCACGACAGGAGAGAACACTTGCGTAGCCCTTGACACCTTCATCTTCTCTAGGTTGTCGGCTCAACGTGTGACTGTGTTAGAAACCTCACTGGCTTTACGAGCAGCTGTGACTGAATGCCGAGTAGCTTCTTTAAATAGAAGCCACCTTGAATGAGATTATCTCCGTCGGTCATCTCTCTTTCCACAAAATTGTTTCTGAGGTTCTTGATCAGGTGATTCGGATCAAAAGACAAAAAAAGAGGGTCAGCATGTCTGAATGGGTGTGGCACAACATGCACAAGCGTGCCTTCCTCCGAAAGGGCCTTGAATAGGGCAACATTTGACTGGTGATTGTCGGTAACAATCCTTGTCACACGGAAGCCCACCTCTTCGACTGCCTTTACAACAGTCTTTGTCATACAAAGAAGTTGCTCGCTTCTCAAGCAACGGGTAAAGAAGTACCCAACTGGTATGACATAAGCAGTCGATAGCCCTCGTAGGACGAAGCACAACAACCTGTTCGCCACTTCAGGTGTTGTCGACGATCGCTGTTCAGGACCCATGTCAACAAGGCCGAAAACCTTGTCAACTTGACGGTCGTACATCACCTTCTGTTGTATTGCCATTTCATCTATGATTAGGGAGCAGAAGATTTCTTGTTGAACTTGCAACACCTGAAACTCTGCGCGGAGGCGTTCTGTTATCAGCGATGTGACACCTATTTCGCCTGTTGAGTGCCCGACGTACTTTTGTAGCGTGGCACGACAAGGCAACTTAAACAGGCGTCTCGTCCTGACATGTTCGTATCCTTTGTTGGAGCACGCTTTCCAGAGCACGCACTCTCTCAGAATTCCTTCACTGTAGACTGGCTTTTTGGAAAAGAAGTTCGAGACCTGATTTTTGATAAATTCTGCAGTTTTGTGGCCTTCGTTTGCAGCTTTTAGTAAACTCAAAAAAGAGGCGATTTCTTTGTTACTTTCGAAAGCTTGTAGCCGTTCACGAACCGTGTCGTGTTGGCTTTGCAGTGTCTGCAGTGAGTGCTTTAGACGGGAAATTTTCCGCTGCAGGCGATTCGTTGTTATTTTCGCCTCTTCCATCGTCCGCTTCAAATCAAGATCTGTTTGAGATGTTTTATCTGTAGCTGAGCTCGTTCGGCGCTCGCTATCAGCAGGCAGCGCAGAGTCAGATGTTACCTCCGAAAATCCAACAGGTGCAACATGTTCGCTGAAGAAATCTTGACCGACATCTCCATGCATGCTTTCCTCTGGGTCACTATTGTTCGCGCGAACTGATGCACTGTCATCGGATAGTTTCTCTTCGAGGCCGCTTCCTTTTCCTAGGAGTGCTTACCTTTTGCATATATGACGGGTAATTGGGGAACACCGTTGGTATAGCAGTTGGCAAGAGCATTCGCAGTTTCGCGCCTTTCTTGTAGTCATTTTCGGTGAAGTGCAGGGAACAAACCAAAGAATGGTCGCTGGGTACCCACCTCGTTTCCTTTCCTCCAGAACCCTGCCTGGAGATGTTTCTGAGCCAAGCTTGTCGGCGTTCAGCATCTGATGGAAATTCATGGTAGGCCAAATCGGGATTTTTCTTTGCATTCGACGTGCACAGTGGAACGGAGCAGTTCTTCGGCATGCTGCCGCTGTAACTACGCAGCTGAACTGCGTTTCGGTTTGTGGGAGGCACAACACATTAGAGTCAACGCGATTATCGTTGTTACAAGCTCGTAACCTCACTCCGCTGTGCAAAAAAGGCGCGCTCACAATACCGCGCTTCGTCGGAGGATCCCCCACTACTAGCGCCCCCTCGAAAGTTGCGGCCGGAACTGTCACAGCGCTCTCCCCTCCTCGCCAACGCTCGGCGGCTCCACGCAACAGGCCGCACCTTGTGCGCTTTGATCCAGCGGCCGTGATGCTGCCCACAAAACGAAGAACTCTTGGCCCGTTCCATGTAAAACACTAAAGCTGGAATCAAAGGGTGCGTTGCTTGTGGCTGCGTGCACACAGGACAAAAAAGCAGGCTTTATTGACATTGTTTGAAGAACAGCAGAGTTTTTCCAAACCTCCCTTTGATTTTGAAATATGGGATTAGATTCATTGTTGTAGGACCCACAAAAATTCAAATACGTAATACTGCAGAAGAAGGCTTTCAGTGAAACATAGTCATGGAAGATTTTGAGAGTTTAAAAAACGCAGCACCACTGCAAAGCAGAGTCGTAACTGTAATGATAATAATCATTGAAACACAAAAATACAAGGTTTGCATATTATGAAACAATACATTGCGAATTAGCAAATTGTAAAAAGCAAAATTATAGAGCCAGGATACAAAAATAACATAAAACAAAGAAAACACAAAGACAGTGTTTTGTTTTTCCAAAATACATTTAATTAAAAAAAAATATGTTATGGTTGCATAGTCGTTTGAAGGGACACTAAGGTGGAACCGTGAATCGGCTTAGATCGATTAATTGTGCTCCGACACCCATAATGCTGCTAAATTTACCATCACAGGCTTATTAATACAAAAAGATTCAAAATCAAAGTTTATTTTGAGATATCGCGTCAGAATTTGCACGTTCTCTCACTTACAAGCCTCTTCTCGGAAAAATTGTTTTTCTTCTTGGTGTACCTTAAAAAAATTAGGAGTGCAATAAAATATGCACGAAAAATGACATCCTTTTTACGCCACTGTAGCAATTATAACCTACTCAATTTCAGGTACTGCTGTGCGCTTTGTTTCTCATCCCGCGACGTGTTAAACCCTTCACATAAACCTGCATACGTGTGACCACATAAAAACGGATCAGCTGAGCAGTCAATGGCTTGCAATGTTCGTTGCAGCCAACACCCCCAAAATGCTTCTCCTGTTGATTACTGCCAAGACATCCAAGATGCTGTCTTTGTGTAAGTCACTCGTACTAAAACAACCAGTGAAAATTTCTTCAAGTTCACTAATAAAAACAAAAGCTTTCTGTGAAGGGTACAGAAGAACACCAAAATCACAAGATTTTGTGAAAACAGCACCATTTAGGGACTGGCCATCTCATGAAGGCAGCAGAAGCTCATTCATGCATGCACTGCACTTTGGAGCACACATGTTCTAGCAACATAGCCTGCCACATAGTACGTACGCCTGGAGTCGCTATGCTGATTGACGTATGGGTGGTCTGGTGCAGTCAAAGAGCTTCTATGAAGCGAACCTTCAGCACCTTCCAAGTATCCTTCATCAAGCAACAAGTCAATCAGTTGCTGCTGCTTATACAAGTTAGCAGGCTTGTCTGCGACAGTGAAAAGCGAGCTTACAACCCCCTCTGAAACGTGTGATCCAGCAACACTCTTGGCAAGATTATAACAGCTTAGACAATAATGGTCGTGAGAAATTGTTGCGGAGTGGGATGAGCATTTGCATTCAGATGACAGCCTGACAATACCCGAAGAGGTTTTCAATTTTTATCTTCGCTTAAGCGGCTTGTAATAAGGTATGCATAGGCAATCTCTACATGTAAGTAGCTTCAGCAAAATTGATAATGTGCACGTAGTCTCTCACAATGAAATGCGGTTCGAAATGTAATTCGCACACAGCACAATCGGCGTCAAGCGGTTTGTCAAGCCGATGGAGGTTCCGCTCCCAAAGGAGTCGTTGTTCTTCGTCATTCGAGGCCTTAAAAGGGATAACTTGAGACTTTGTTGCACACGCGGATGTCCATTTGTGCAACCCTGGCGCGTAACAATGTTTAACACGCTGTTTTTTTTTTACATTTCGCGACCAAAAGAGAGCTGCCGGCCCATGCCGCCGAGCAAGCCAAGGGGGAAGATGGGCGATGGCAGCGCCGCCGCTACTTTCGCCGCAAGTGGGGATGGGAAAGCAAGGGGGAGAGCGTTTCGGTCGCGCCACTCAAAAGTTCTAGTACACTCTAGCAGCGGGCCGAGCGCCGCCATCTTGGGCTAGATTTGAAGCTGTTTTCTTTGTGCACATTTTGCGCCATCTCAAAATGGCGTCGCTCAAGCAGAACGGCCGCCCGTCGCGGGTTTTCTCAAGGTCGTTTCCAGGCCACTGATTGGCTCTCACACGGCGCGCTTTTCAAGCGCGCTTTCCGAGTCTCCCATTGGCTGGCGCGACCGACACGTCAATTTTTTTTCTTTGTGTTGGGTTCTCCGCCGTGGCTGTCCGTTTGTGTGCGCCTGCTTTTGCGATCGTGCGTGTTTCTCGACGGACCGTGTTTCCACTTTGTGCCGGTAGTTTTTCCACGCGATCGAGATGCCTGGAGACTCTCGTCTGAAACCATCGACGCAACGAGCTTTTGGAAGCCCGCAAAAAACGGGGCTTGGAACAAGAAGGCGCCGGTACAAGTGCACCGTCGGCAGCGGAGTTGGAGTTGCGGCCGGACCCTTTGGATCTGCCGGGAACTTCAACTGACGACACCGTGGGACCAAGTTCGACTAACGAAACACTTCGGTTTGATGCCGCGTACTACTCAACGGCGGAGCAGGCGCAGCGAGTTGAGAGATCGGCGCAAACGAAGACCGTTCTGTCTGGAAAGTCGGCTACCCAGCGCAAGTTCGACCTTCTTGGAGTCAGCGCGGAGTGCCAGACCGGTGACGCCGGGACCGATTTTTGCTCGTCGATATGAAAGTTTTGAATAACTTTTTTGCACAAGCGAAGTGCGACAAATGTGACGCAAAAAGACTCAGCGTGAGGAAGGCAACGGACAAGGAGTACGGCCTTGCGGTTAAAGCTTATTTTTTCTTGCAGCAGTTGTGATTCGAGAAGAAGCAATTTTCTTCTCCGAGAGGTGAGCGGAACTGCCACCATCACTCCCTTCGAAGTCAACATGAGGGCCATGAAGGGGATACAGATGATAGGCAAAGGTGTTACTGCCCTTTCAGAACTTTTGTGCGTGTATGAACCTTTCGCACCGAGGCTTGCACCACAAGACGTTTCAGGGAACCTAAAAAGTTTAGTGAAAGGCTGCGAAAACACAGCGACTGAAGTGAAGCTGCTAGTGTGGCAGTAATAAAAGAGCTGTATACAGACTTCTTGAAACCCCATCAGGGAACATCGATGTTGTGTTTGACGGCTCATGGATGACGCGAGGTCGGAGCTCACACATAGGTGTGGGCCTGCATCATTGAGCTCTACACTGGCCTTGTAATTGACCATGTTGTTTACTCAAACTTTGTCTCGGCTGTGCCCTGGGACCACAGCCGCAAGACGAAGGGTACACCGACTGGCTGGCAACCCACGAGTGCTAACGAAACATCGAATGCAACTCTGGCCGCATGGAAGTAGAGGCTGCGCTGACCATGTTTCAGAGGTCCTGGGCCAAGCATGGTCTGCGCTACACGACTGTGCTCTCTGTTGGAGACAGCCGCACTTTTCATGCCTTGTCCGAAGCCGAGGTGTACGGCTTTATCCTAAATAGACAAAAAGGACTGCATCAACCATGTCCACAAGCGAATGGGTGCAGCTTTACGGAACATTGTGGACAAAAAGAAGGCTCAGGGTGAGTCTCTTGGGGGTAGAGGAAAGCTCACACAAGAAGATCAAGAAGATCGCGAATTACTACGGATATGCCCTGAGGAGCAATTATCAATGACCGTGCCAGCTATGAAGAGGGCAGTCGAAGCTACACTGCTGCACATGACATCGACAGATGATGCACCAAAGCACTCAAAGTGCCCCGAGGGGTGCTAGCTCTTGGTGCAAGTACAATAGAGCCTTGGCCAATGGGGAGAGTCTACCTTCACACAAGAATGCCCTGCCGGCTTGTGTTGCGGGCTGCTCTGGAGCAGTCTTTGCGAGGCTCAGTGATGAGCGCCTGCTGGCACGGTGCTGTGAGGGAAGACCCAGAACGCGCAGGTGAGAGTCTTCATTCAGTCATCTGGACCCAAACTTCAAAGCATGGGAACGCTTCGCGTGGAAAGTGTGAAGCGAGCTGAGGCTGTTGCCATCTACAACCAAGGAAGAAGGGCAACCAACGAGTCCATTGCTGCACGTTTGGGCTATGTTGCTGGGGATGCCTTGTTCGACGAAGCCTTAGAAAAGACTCTCTGCGTTACGCAAGGCAAATGCAACTTATCTGAAGCAGCACCAACCACAAAAAAGACTCTTGCACAAGGCGACACAAAACGGGTGCTGCAACTGAATTGATTACAGTCCGGACTACTTGAAGGTCTTTCCCTTCACGCATAGCTGCCTATTACCCAGGGTAACATGCTGCCCCTAACATCTAGAAGGTTCTTTCTACAAGACTGAAAAGGACATGAGCAAGCCAAGTACGCTTTGAGACCTCATACCCCATGGCTTTTCCAGAACCCCCCAGCCGCTTTGTCATGGTGGGGTTTTGATCATGGCTTTTACACATTGGAAAATATTTTTAGGATATGATTCCTTGGGTGGAACAAGACACTTTCTGTTTTGTTTTGAGGGAAACAGATGGGGAACATGTGAATAAAATTTATGGTTAAAGGTTCCTTTCATAAATTTATACAGTGCGTGTCAAACCTTCAAACGCGATTTTCTCAGCTTCACATTTTTTGCCAACTTGACCAGCCTTACGGATCTTTTCATTATGTTTTTGTAAGGTATTTTGATAAATTTTATACCGTAGAATTCGTAAGAAATAGGACTGTGGAGCTATGCTATTTTTTTGTGGCTAAGATGAACATATGAAATTTTGTGAACAATAATGTGAGCTAATTGCATTTCAAGATTTACACAGTGCCAATACAATTGAAAGTTCTTATATGATGATATATCTCAGTGACAATATAAATAGCATAGCTCCACATGGCAGGTCTTTGGCTACAGCTGCACCTTAAACAGAACCTAAAAATACTGAGGGAAAGTGTCTTAATGACCTGTAAGAAATTACCTAATTAGATTTCACTTATGCTCTCACAATTTGATAACTAATTGAAGTACATGAAAACTAATTATATTTTTGAAATCAGGAGGAAGAAATACATATTACACACCCAATTTTCTTACAATATCTCCAATAAAAAAACTTTTCATTTCGAGACCAGTGTCTCCCCTTAAATGTATAGCAGCTGATCACCTCAGTTGCTTCTGGGTCAAGTACTGTCTGTAACGTTCTTGCATGCACGATATGCTGGGCAGGTAAGCATGCGCAGGCTTTCTTTTATGTGAAGGGGGTGACTCTTACAGAGAGAAAAGAGGTTGAGGTAGGAAAAGACGCTACTTCTGCTGCATTAGAAGGGAGCATGGCTCAGCGTCTGTGGTAAGCGAGAAAGGCGGAATGCCACCTTTAGAGGTGGGTACTTGTACACGAAGAGGCACCCTGTTGGGTACCCCTGTTAAACGACGTAGTTCTGCTGAAATTCCCTGACTCAGTCACTGTGAGCTCTGATGTATTCATTGAGCGCTTAAGCCATAGTGGTAAGCAGTGAATGCTATGTCATACCGGTTGGGTGCGCACTGCGATTTACTATGTCATCGCCTTTTCTTTTGTTGGTAGCTAGCTGCACGGGTTAGTAGACTGCTATTTGCACTTCGCAGTGGTGCTTAGTTCGTTGCATTCCTGCCAGGTACGAATTAACGAGGTTTCCGCTGTACTGGCACTAAGAACTTCTAAGGTAGTGGAGTGTCTTCAGGCTATTTCAGATGTGGCTGTGGCAATTTGGCCCTTGATTGTGGGAATGAGGCATGAATTCCCTTTTTTTAACCATCAGATTTCTCGGGATGATTTCTCACCCCCTAGGGATTCTGAAAATAATCTGACGTTGACTGCACATGGTAAGCAGCGGAAGCTGCCTCACGTGACTTTTTCAGTCTGTGATGACGCTTCAAAATCTGAGCTGTTGGGAGTGTTCTCCTAGCTGCCAGATTTCAATCAAGCCTGGCACAGAGCACTGTGCTCTTTCCCACGAGGACGGTACTCTTGGAGTGCCATCCAGTTGAATGCAGTTGGACGAGCACTCCCAACTGCTTGTTGGCACTCAGATACTGGTGTGGCGGGTGCACTGCTGATCGGGATTAAGCCTGATCAGGATCAAATTTCTCAGCAGTGATTTGGCTCCCTCTGCAGCTGCTTTAACGTTATTAGCTACGGATCATGCCGATTGTGATCAAAATGGACCATGTGACATCGGTTTGAGAGTACATCTAACATAGTTGAACCATTTGACTACGACGGACTGGACGTGCCACCACCTTTTCGGGGGCCATCTACAGCGTCGTAAGTGACCCATCTGAGTATAGCATAAGTAAAGCGTTTATTGCCTTGCTGTGCATTGCCTTCTAATCTGTTTTGACGTGCTTTGCCCTTACGCTGTTCTTATTCCTTTTTGTGACTTGCAGTGAAGGCCAGGCGAATGCCCCTGCTGAAAAGTGAGAAAGTCGGTGTTGGGTAAGCTTACTTGTTGACTCTTGTGGATGCTGTCTTGTTACGTGTGTACTGATACTCTGGTACACTCAAACTCATTTATAATGATTAGGCCTGTGGTGAATATTCGAAATTTCAAATATTTTTCGAATAGTGTTGGCTATTCGATTTGATTCGCACTGGAATTTTACTACAGCTAACCTCATTACAACAGACCTTCATAGTGAAGAGGATTTTGGTCTGTTTGTAAAAGGGGTATGTAAAATCCAAGTACTGTTACAACAGACCTTTTATGTAAACGCTGAATGGGTCTGTTATAACGGAGAGAATTAAAGGGTCACAATGCAGTCAAAGAACGGAAACAAACTAGAAGTGCTGTAAAACACAATAGACTCTCATGTAAACGGAACCTGAAGACCAGGAAAATGTATTCCGTTTAAGGGGGGAGACGCGTCCTCGGACCCCAAAATTGGCCAAAAAATGGAGTTTTCGCAGACCTTCTATTTTTTGTTCCCAGCATCATTGCGCACTTATTTACAAATTTTCGTAGCTTGAAAACCATCAACTTTTTCATTATCCGACTTTAAAAAAAACCGAAACCGTGCGTCTGCCCTTTTAAGGGGGACGCGGCTTTCGTATCGCGAAAGCAAAAAAATCGATTTTTTGAAAATCACATTTTCAGTTTCCTGTAGCCCTTTTTATATCCGATTCCAAAATATCTTCAACGAAACCGCGTAGAAGTGCTATAAAATTGTTGCGCCTGCCGAGGTGGCGAAAATGATTGGGGAATCGCAAAAAAAAAAACACTGATTTTCAAAAAATCATAGCTACGCAACGACCCACCGGGCGCCGATATCTTAAAGGGCCCCTCACCAGGTGACTACGAATTTTAGTTAGACATTGCAAGTTGTTGCGAGCCCATAAAGAGCATTATGCCACAAGAATTTTTCTAATCGGTCCGTTAGAGCTGAGAAAAACATAATTTGTAGCGCGCGAAACCCATAATGGCGAGGAGGCGGCTGCAAACCTTGCCGCTCACCCTGCGTAGCCTTCGCAAGCCAAATCCTTTCCCTGCCCTTCTCGTTCGCCACCGAGAGGATCATAATGATATACGCATGACACGTCATGCCACAAAATGTCACGAGCGCATGACCGCGCCCGAACCAGCCCGCCCCGAATGCGAGCTGTTTGGGGGCGTTCTTTGCGTTTCATCTCTGAAGTTATGCCGAATGTGCCCTCGCCGATCACTTTGGCTTTCAACCTATTACTGAGCGCGAAAGCTGCAACATTTGTACGGACGCGAGATTAGCGGTGTGCCGCATGAACATCTAGTTAGACGCGGAGGATAGATGAGCCTAATGAGCGCTGGAACGCGGTAGAATATTAATTTCCTTGTAAAGGGTGGCGTCTGCCATCGCAAAGCGCGAGAACACGAAACGCGTGCGCGGAGGTAGATTATTCTCGATCTCTCTGCGATTCGCCGTAAAAATTAAAAAAGAAAACGCACACATTCCGTTTGTGTGTTTTTTATTGCTCTCAAGTTTTTTGATCCATTCAAGCAACCAATTACAAAAACTGCGCGTCGTCAAATAATTATCGCAGTGTCACGTGCTACTGTTGGCGACGTCAGAGCACAGTCGTCTACGTAGGCGACTCACAGCACTACTACCTATGCAGGGCCATTCTCTCGTGTACGTCATCCCCTCATTCTCTGGGCGCGTGGACGCGAGAAGAGGCAAGCAGCCTCAGCTTGAAATTTGACCCATTTACGCGGCGCGTCGTTGCAAATTTTGGCAGACGTAATCGTGACGCCTAGTGCATGCATTGCGCTCGTCGGCTCAAATTGTCAACCTGGTGGGGCCCTTTAGCTCATCGGAAAGCGCATTTCTCCGTCTTCAAATTCCCCGCCGCAGCTGGCTCCTCCATTCGAAACAAGCAGCACAAAAAGCAAATGTTCAAGGTCTTTTCGAGCCCTTCGATTGGCCGCGTCCGCCATGTTGCCCCAGCGCGCCTCGCCATTGGTCCGATGCTCGCTCCGGGAGATCGTCGTCTGCAGCTGGTGCGTCTCACGGCTGTCGAAAGTCCGCTACCAGCGCTACTTCTGGCGTATTCGCACGGCCCGACGATCACTTTGAATAGAACTACGTTTTAGTTTGGTGCTGTTAGCTGAAGCTCGGTGGATTACGATGGCGCGCCGCACTCGTCGAACATCGCAAACGCGCGTCTCGGACCGACTCTCTAGCGTTGACTCGTCGGATCCGTGGTTGGAGGTTCTGCTTATGAGCACTTCGGAAGTCGTGACGAAGATGATCGCAGGACGACTCTTTGTACTCGCGACCACGCATTACGTACTTAGAAACATCGGGCACCGCGGCCCGGCCGTCTCTGCTCGGAGTCGTCACTAGGCCTAACTCCGCTTACTGCGCCGGCACGCGAGACGAACCTCGAACTTTGCGGGCAAGAACAACGTGTTAGCGGACTCGCGGCAGTGTGCTTCTTCGCAATCAACGACGCGCTTCGCCCGCCCTCCCCAGTACAGCGGATGGTCATTTTACGCATCGGCAGCGGACCCCACGGCCAAGCTCGTCGCGCAGCGGGCGTGCGTCGGCGTCCCGAAATGTGAGGCCAAACGCGTTGCGCGCCTATTTTTCGTCGCCTCACCTAGGGATTTGCGCATCGTCACCGAATGCCGCCACCCACACATCGCGTGCCGACTTTCCGGACTATGCGGCCGAGCACTTAGAGGTGAAATAAAGCACTGGCGATGCAATTTAGGCGCGTTTGGGGCCGTGCTTGGTATCGCCGTAAGCGCTCATCAATCATCTGAACAAATGAAAGCCTCGCAGATAACCGTGTCCGCGACCGGGTGAATGATGAAGTGCATCGCTGGCGAGGTTTACAAATTAGCTTGAGTGAAACTGGGAGATGAATTCGTATCTTTCCAATTCGCGTCTTGAATAAACTGCTAAGAAATTCCTATTCCACCAATGTCTTGGCCATAACTGCCTGTTATTTAGGAGGAAGGGATAGGTTGTCATGAGAGCCACTCTTAGTATCCTATAAAAATGATTCAGTGATCAATTGCAATCAAGACTGTTAATTATGTCAGTGATAGCATGAATACAAGAAAGCTGGCAAATCATCATAGTACATGGCCTAATTGCATTACAATATCTTGTTTTTTGTGATGCTTATTACACCACTTCATAACTTCGTTTAAGGGGGGATGCTACACTTTCCAAAAACTTTTTTATTTTCCAGAGTAACTTGGTGAAATTTGTACAGTTAATGTAGTTTTTACTGCTGATTTCAAAAATGTAATTATTTTTTTGCTGAGACTAGTAGTTTTCAAGATATCTCGAACTACTACTTCATCAATTAAGGCCTAATTAGCTAATTTACCACACCTTGCATAGCAATGTACAACCCACAGAATCAGTTCAGGATGTTCATACGGCGTCGTAATGTATATATGATTGTTCTAAGCCATTTCGAAGCAAAGTTGTGGGATGTTGAACCTGACGTGAAAAATGCCCTCATTGACATTTTAAACAAAAGCTTAATGTAGAAAATTTTCTGAAAAAAATTATTGGAACCAAACTTACTTTATGACACATCCCATCCATTTATCTTTGAAGCAAAAAAAAAATCATAGTGATAACCCAAGTAGAACAAGAGATATTGCTCCTTCATAACGGGAAGCGCATGAAAATTGTTGTTTTAAGAAATCGAGAAAAAACGATGGCGCACATTTTTATTACAGAAGATGTGACTAAACCACCTCAAAATGCACCAGAAGCATAGTCCGAATGCATCCTACGCTCATGCCTCCTCTTGACTAGCTTCTGGAGTTCCAGTGAGGCTGTTCTTTTCTTTGTGGAGCTGATGCTGCGCCGGTGGTCTTTTTCTCTGGCCCTCCTGGAGCCGGTGCCTGTCGCATTCATGTGCATTTCGTCCAGAATCGCTGTTGCTGAGTGCAGATTGCCTGTGTTGAAGCGCAGCACTGCTTCTGCTACGGTGGCTTCAACAGCGAACAGGGATGCATGATGCTCTTTGGCGGCCAAACTCCAGATCACTGAGTGCAGGCTCTCATTGGAGTTCTGCGTATTGCCTAGCTGGCACCTCTCAAGCAAGGCCTTTTCGGAAAGCCGGGTATAAACCGGCAGCAGTGCCTCGGCCACCTCCTTCGGTAGATTGTAGGCGTGCTTTGGGTCAGGCTGTCCCTTCGCTTTTGCGGCATTGTGCCGACACCACGAACTTTCACCAGCTGGGCACAAACTGTGGTCCGAGCATTCATCAGTGGAGGTGACGTGGCGGTACGTGGCCATCACAGCCTTTTGCATCTTCCCCACGTCACCTTCATGTGATTTCAGTGCTCTGCCATAATATGTGCTCAGCCTGGTAATCAGCTCACCTGTCAGCCTGCCTTTCCCGCCAAAGCCTCTTTTTCCCTCAGACTTCTGCTTCTGCAGCAGGTTACGCAAAGCGGTGCCCATCCGTTTTTGCACGTGATTAGTGCAGTCTTCTTTCTGCACTTCCATATAACCATACACTTTGGCCTCTTGTAAGGCCGAAAACGTCCTACTGTCGCCATCACACAACACAGTTGTGTAGCGCAGGCCATGGCGTTCAAGCGACCTCTGAAAAAATAAGGGCCGCTTCCACTTCCATCTGCCCCGCTTTGCTGTTCGTGTTTTTTTGGCATTTGTGGTTTGCCCTGCACTCTTCGTAGCCATCGCTACTAGGCTTTGGGCCCACCTCGCAGCCGAGGCAAAAGTTAGAACGACGTAGTCCAACACATAGCCACTAAACAGTTCAATCACAGAGCCGACGCAGATGTGAGAAGGGTGGCCTCGTGTCATCCAGCTTACGGCAATATTTCCCCTGTGGCCAAAGCACAAATCATCGTAGATCGCCGTGACTGCGTTCGCGCATTCGCTCATAGCGGACTCCGCCACTCGCGTTGCAGCGGGTGCCAACGTATTCTTCAAATGCCGCTGGTATGTTTTGTGGTGCATACCGTGGTGCGAGATGCCCATTGTCGCGAAAATGTAATTCATTTTCGTTTGACCGTTGCCGGTAGCCACCATCACCCTCGCCGCAAGGAGGTTTATTTGAAACAGACTGCGCGTTTTTGTGTTGTTCGCGCGCGGCGAAGTCCATTTATTAGCGATCACGCCGCACGTTTCGCAGTGCACTGATACCTTGACGGCAAGTCCGTAGTCACGATCCCCTCTGACGATCGTAGCCGGTCCGTGGCAGACTTTACAGCACACAACGCCCATTATCGAGTTCAACACATCGAGGTGCATAACTAAGTAAGGGGCAGCGTGGTCCGAGTCGAGCATCGATGCCTCGCTGTAACTTGCGGTGAAGGAATCGATTTTCCGCGCTGTTACCGGCGCCGATGAAAGCCGCTCGAACATTTCTTTCTCAAGGGCACGATTTTCTTCGACTTCGGCCTCTGTCAACACCTTGGCGTCGACTCGTAGTCGTCCGGAGTCTGCTGCAGCACTGGTTCTGCCGTCATCGCTGTAGGAGGCAACGCGCTCAGTCGCACCGCTGCTGAACGGCCGCGGAGCGTCAACGCATCGTTCCTCGGAGTCGACCAAGGGCTCCGACAACTTCCCAGCCTTCCTCCCGCGACCCTTACGTTTCCGCCGACCAAATGCATGCACGGTGCGATACTTGTATGCGCTTCCAGGCATGGCGACACGATCAACACTGGCAGACTGTGTTATCCGATTCCGAGGCGTCACAGCGGTAACCCTTTCAAAATGGCGTCGGGCCGCGCATGCAGCGGGCTTGCAGCCAACCGGAAAGCGCTATTCTGGTCACGTGCGCAGTTTAGCCAATGGCAATGAGCGCTGCCGTTCGTCTTTGAGGCCCTGTATTTCGAGCCAAGCAGACACACAAGGTTGCTTACCGAATAAAAAACAGCTGAAAACGCGCTCTTTTAAACAAGACTAAAATGGCACTGATCGAGCGCCTAGTTTCCGAGTGTCGAAGAGCCGAAACCAGCGCTGTTTTCCCTCAATTTAAGGGGGACGTGGCTTTCGGTACCAACTTTCTTATTTTTTCATGAATTTTGATGAAAATTGGCACACTTATTTGAAATGTTTTTTTAATGCTACTGTAGAAATTTCATAAATATCTTTACAACTTTTTGATGTACAATATATTTCACCTTCTGCTCTTGTTCCGAGTCTGACTCGCTTAAAAAATGCGATAGGAAACTCGTTCAAAGTGCTATGCATTCTAAGATGTCTGATTGCGGGCATGACATTCATAGATTTTTTATTTGCAACAAAATTTTTTTTAGTTCACATTTTTCATGAGGTGACTGTGCAACAGGCATCGAGGCTTTGTGCAACTCGTCAAATAGCTAATTATCAAAAGGCCATACTGAAAAAGCAAGAATGTCACGCCCTGAACTGTGCTCCAAATATAGAACAAAAAACGGAACTGAAATAGACCCAGCGGTCACTGAGAAATCAGCGGAACAAGCGAAGCAGGAAGCAAGAAAAGTCGTTTTGAGAAAACGGCTTTTAAAGTTGTACCAACAATATTACTTCATCAAAAGGCACTGGGGTCGTAATCTTTTGAGTCCTTCGTGATGTGGAGTTTCTTGAGTGCCCTGTCTTTAGTTTGAGGTGCCTTGCTTCTCTAAAACACAAGAAGAATGTGATCTTTGGTGTTTTTGTAACATTGGACCTCCTGCACATGTGGCCTTTCATCTGTTGTGCCTTTGTTTTCTTTCTTTTTTCTTAAAATCCTTTTCTGATATACAAAACATGTAGCATGGATTTTAACAGGAGTTCCGTTTACTGAGAAATGAACAGAGGTGCAGAATCGAAGTATGAAACCAATAGTGTTAGATGCAGTCGTTCCGTTTAAGAGATTTCCGTTTATTGAGAGTCTACTGTATTTGTTGTGCCTGCCAAGGTGGCGAGATTAATTTGGAAATTGCACAAAAAAAAGAAAACAGCGTTTTTTTTCAACAAAATTATAGCGCCGCAACTGGGCAACCGGGCGCCACCATTCTGGGCTTGTTGGAGAGAGCATTTCTCTGTATTCAAATTCCCGGCTTGAGCTAGCTCCTCCATTCAGAAACAAGTGTACAAAAAGCAAATGTTTGACGTTCGTTTCAAAGCCTCCGATTGGCTGCTTCTGCCATGTTGATTCAGCACGTCTCGCCATTGGACCGATGCTCGCTCTGGGAGAGCGTCGTCTGCCGCTTGCGCGTCGCAAGGTCACAGTTGTTGAAAATCGCGCTACTTAGTAACGCGTTCGCATTCGTTCTGTGTTCACGGGTCGACGATCATTTTGACTATAATTATGCTTTACTTTGGCAGCTTCAAGCGGAAGCTCAATTGTCAGATTACGATGTCACGCCACACTTGTAACGAACGTCACAGTTGTGCGTCTCGGACTCGCCGCAACCGCGATTAGAGGTTCTGCTCATTAGCACTTTGTACCTCGTGACGAGGACCATCCAGGGACAGCTCTTTGTACTCGCGATCGAGCATGACGTACTTTGAAACATCGGCACGGCGCCCATGCACCGCAACCGAGCTTTCTGCCCAAAGTCATGGCTAGACCTAACTACGCTCATGGTGCCCATGTACGAGATGAATCCGAACTTTGTGGTCAAGAACATTGCGCTAGGGGACGTGCGAAAGCGAAGAAGCCGCAATGTGCTTCGTCGCAAGCAACGAATCGCATTGCTCGCTGGCTCCTTGGAACCGCGGATGGACATTTACGCTTTGGCAGCGTAGACCCCTGCCGAGCTCACCGTGCAGTGACCACTTGGAGCAGCAGTGGCAGCGGCTAGCAATTTTGCGCGTCGGCACCCCAAAACGCAAGACCAAGCACGCTGCGCACCGATTTTTTGTTGCCGCGGCTAGGCATAACTGATCATTGACAGACCGGAGATTGGCGGCCTTTGTTCTTAAATCTGTACGCCGTTATCCAGCGCACTGTTCCAGTCCCGAAAGTATGCCAAGTGGTGTTTGAAGTCGGAAGTTATTGAATTTCGAATGTCCGTGGTAGAAAAGTCTGCTGTAAAGGAGTCCTGATCACCTTGCTGGCCTCACATTTTAGTCAGTTATATCCGAATGTCCATTGTACCAGAATCCATTGTAAACGAAGCTCAGTCAATGGAACAGATAGGGAGGTTCATAGTTGTCTTGATAAGACAACTATGAAACACCACCCCACTAGAGTTTCATCAACCTAGCGAAAAGAACCACTTTCATATTGCTATCTCATAAGAATATGCTTTGGAATCCTCTCATACTTTCTTTTCTGCAATTTCACTTCGAAGTATTAGAAAAATATTCAATTCGATTCGCACTCACACTTCAATATTCGAATTCGCTTCGCACCCAAAATTTTGCTATTTGCACAGCTCTAATAATGATATTCAAGTGCCATGAAAATTTTGTGGTGAAAACCGATAATCGCTGTAAGCGGGTTGCATGGAAGATACAAATACAGTCGAACCCCGCTGATACATTTTTGAAGGGACTGTAAGAAATAAATGTAAGAGCCGGGAAATGGAAGAGCTGAGAAACTGGAAAAACGAAAAAATATTTAGTAGTGCAGAATGTTATTTCAATGCCTACGCTTGAAACAAACCGTGCAGTCCCCTGGTTCGTTTACTCATGCCTGAGCAGCACGAAATTTTTTCAAGCAGCTGCAGTGTCATATCCTTTTAATTAATCTAGTGCCACCGCGGCCGACACCTGGGAAGTGATCACTTTTGGCGATACCTTCGCAGGATTGTCACCGGATGCGGCAGCATCTCCGAGCGATAATGTAGCACTGTTGGCAGTGTCGGATCACCGCGGCTCGCCGTAGGTGGTCGAGCGCCTTGTGAAAGTGAAAGTACTCTTGAAAGCGATTGGCGAGGAAATGATCTCTGCTCCACCAACTCCTAAACTTCGTCACTGGTGCACGCATTGGTGCACTCAGCCACGATCTAGCCGACGGACAGAAATGCGGAGCTGAGGACAGTGTCATCCACAGAAATGTGATCAACGTATGTGATTCTTTTGGCACCAAGAGTTGTAGGTGTGAAAGAACTAAGCACACGCATTGCGACCAGCGCGACGAGTCCAATCGTGAATTGTGCAAACTCCTCTGACAATGCCTCTGACAAATGACGATGACGAGCCCACGCTCACAGTGTGTTACGAGTGTTGCTTGCGTCACTCATGTGGCTAATTTTTCGGTCAAGACAGGCCAATCTGCGTGAAAACTCAACATGGCCGCTCTTTTCTGTGGTCGCTCAGCCAGCTCGGAGTGCACTTGGCGACGTATCACATGGGAACGGTCTTGCAGTTGCGACGTAGCAGCGGGGTTCCCAATACATTGGACCCTATGGGAGTTATGCTGGGACAGGCAGAAAACGACGTAACAGCCAGGAAAGCACAGTAGTGAGGAATGTAACAGCGGGGTTCTACTGTATAACGGAGGATGCGATGGGGCGTACTGGCTGTTGCTATTAATTGCTGTAACAGCAGTGCCCCACTCCTTCTGGCTGCGGATTACATTAGCTCATTCATCTCAAAAAGTGGACCTTAATTCCTATGCAACAGTCGACCTCCAATAATACCGTATTTACAGTAGACTCCTGTTAAACGAAAGCTGAAGGGACCAGGAAAATATGTTTCATTTAACAGGAGTTTCGTTTACTGAGAGATGAAAAGGGGTGCAGAATTCAAACACAAAACCAATCATGTTAGAGGCAGTTGTTCCATTTAAGCAGCAATTTCATTTAAGCGATTTTTGTTTATTGAGAGTCTACTGTACATGATTGTAAGTCAACTCGAACGCAAGTTGACCCCCCCCCCTCTTATTACATGTAATAGAAGAATAAAGATTAAAAAAAAACAAAAACGAAAGCACATTCCACAGTGGAAACTTATTTATATAGATGTTTATACGCTCTTCTCCTTTTTGTGCTTTCAGAGAGGCAAGTGGAGACATCCTGAATAATACAGGGACCATGGAGTACCACCAGGCTACAAGGCAACTGAGCGTCAGCTTTAGGAACATGGTATGTGAATGTGGCATTCTGTATCTCAACATTACGTCACGGGTACAATTCTTGGTTGCAACATTGTAGTGAGGGTATGGTGCAGAATTGCTCGTGTGTTGTAGGGATCTGGGTGCACGTTGCAGAAACTTCAAGGATTCGGAATTCACCCTCTGCCACTGCAATGGCTTTCACGCTTTCGAAACGACTGCAGTCAACTGCCGATTTTTCGGACTCCCTAGGGACCGCGAAATCGTCCGAAAAATCGGGCAGTCCGAAAAATCGCATTCATGCTTTTTTATTTAGCTGAAGCGGTCAAATCGCCCCAGCCACGTCCGAAATAGCTTTAATGCCTCCCAGAACAATTATCAGGCATTTTGGTGCGCGCCCAGGCTCTCGCAAATACATTCGGTACCTGCCGGGAACCCCGCTTAACTACGTACGTGCCAACCGCCACTTTTGCATCTCATGATGAGCGCCGCTGATAGCAGCAAAGCGTGGAATAGATTATGGCTATCTCGCATGAAGCGTTTGTAAATGATGACGTGGAACACAAAGACTGTGGCGGAAGAGCGGACGACTCGTCCGGCTTTCTCCAATGCGTGTGCGCATGTAAACGATGCGCACACACATCGCCGATACGCAGCATTTGCTGCCATGTCAAGCCGATCGTTTCTAGTTGTGTGCAGCACATCGCCAACTAAGCTGACGCCGTCACTTTACTGTTGCTGTATCGTATGCACGCATTTATCATGAAAGGGTTCGTGATGCGCACTTAGTTCCTGACCGCACACGGGCGCGGCAATGGCGAGCTGGTTTCGTCCGCGAAGGCAGCGCGTCTATGCGGCGCACTTAGCGGTCTCGCACAGAGATGTAGCAGGAATGGCGGCGCGGCGCATTTGGGTTCTCGCCTATTAAATGCGTGCAGTACGCATGCAACTGCGCTAAGCCACGTGCATCACCGAGCAGTTAACTGAAGGTGCTTATCGTAAGGGTTGTCAGCGATTAAGCCGTACTTGCGCATTTGCCAGCTGCCGCCATCACGCCTCCGTGCATTTCCGCTACTTATCCGTAACGTCGCCGCACGGCGCCGCGATAGCGGCCCCTTCGAATTTCTGGTGTGCTTCACCCCATAACGCTTCGGCATTGCGGCAGAGCTGACTTTCGGACTCTGCTACTGTCTCAAACAGATCGACTCGCGAAAGCGCTGGTTCGAACCTACGAGATAATAGGCGCGGCAGAGGTGGGGGCTTCAAATAATGCCTTTCGGACCTGCAATGTGGGCAGAAAGTCCGAAAAATCGGACGTGGAATAGCTTCAGCGTCCGAAGTTTCGGACGTTCTGATACATTGAAGTCTGTGGGGCTGGTGACGGTGCCGCGAAAGCGTCCGAATTTTCAAGCATGTCCGGAAAATCGGGCGTCCGAAAAATCGGCAGTTGACTGTATATCGCTTGCTGTGCATTCACTGGTCCCTAACTGCTGTAAAGTTGGGCCCTACTGCGATTGGAACCATTAGTGCAGTCATTATTGGGAATAGGGCTTGTTTTAAGAAGACCAGCAAGGTTCAAATTATGCAGCGAAGGCTAATTTCTAATCACGTTCAAATTACCTGGTGAAGGCTAATTTCAGAATCAAAATAATGAGTTTGGTCCCGTTGAAATGTACAGTAAAAGTTCGTTAATTCGGATTTCTAGGGACCGGAAAAAATGTCCGAATTAACCGAATGTCCGAATGATTGAATGGTCGAAATAAACACAATAAATATGAGTTTTTTCAACATACCTTTACTTAACAAAGTAATTGCGGATGCTTGTCTGTTTGCGAGCAGATATTCGCGTGGACACAATTTTTCCGAGCCCTTCAAGGTGCTCAGCAGCTCGCATGATGTCTGCGGTGTCCGCAAAAGTTTCACTCAATCATCCACGCTTTTCGGTTGGCACGGTAATCCACGGGATGATTGTTGATGTTGTTAAAGTAGCATGGCTTTTGAACCTTTCCGATAACGAGAAGAGGCAAGCGCTCTGTTCCCGACACGTTGGCGGCTAAAAGTACGGTTGCTCGTTCCTTGCTTCTTTTGCCGCCGATACAAGGATCCCCGTTCATCACTCTTCATCACTTCTTATCGGGAGAGCCCATTATTCAGAGCACGCAAAATTTCTACTTTGGTGGTGAAGTCCTTGGCCTCGTACTTGAGCCGCTTTGCCGGCGTTGCCATCGGCGGAGAGTGCGGTCACATGAGAAGTCAGCACAAAAGCACCAGCAACGATCAAGCTAAAGGAGCCGTACTGAATCGTTCCTCGATAAAACGGCGATCAACGATGCAGCACACCAACGGGAACAAAGCAACAAAACCCACACACGAAAAAAAGGCGTTCAACCCGTCTCAATCCAAGCCAAGTCGATAATTGATGTCCATGGCGATGCTGCGTTTGAGCTTCACTTTTGTTACGAATTTTTTCATTTTCGAGCCTCGCCAGCGGCCCGAAAGTCGCCGAATTATCCGATTTGCGGTCAAATCTGTCCGAAATAACGAGCGCCCAGTCTCATAGAGTGATGCATATATTTACAGGGACCAGATGACGTGTCCGAATGAACCGATTTTCCGAATTAACGAGAGTCTAATTAACGAGCTTTTACTGTATTGGGTGCTTCCTGAGACCTTCGGTCGAGATCTAACTGAAAAATCAAGTTAACTGGAGTTTGAATAATGGAAAGAAAGTGTAAAAGATGCTGCTTATGATATTTTTTAAAAAGTATTTGAATGAACTTGAATCCACCAGTGCCTTCAAATATAAAGTGTAAAAGGAACTTCCGGCTTTTTCTCCTGTGTAATCGATTTTCTTTTTCTCTCTCCCTCTCTTAGCAATTGCGGAAAATCAAGCGAGCGGAAAAGAAAGGCACTGAGGTGAGCACCTGATATGCGTAATCCTTTGACATTGCACTCTGGCAATGTTGTGTCGTGTAGCTGTAGAAAGAAAAAAAAAAAGAAAAAGAAGGAACTTTGATTTGGTTTACACTACAGAATATGTTGTTTGTAGGCTTGCTTTTGCTTTTTAGCGTTGCTCACACTCATTGCCTTTTCCAGTCCGTCATGGATGAGAAATTCGCATTGCTGTTCCAATCCCAGTTCAAGGTCGGAGGTGGAGAGCTAGTGTTCCAAGTTTGGGTAAGTCATAACTGTACGAACTCGAATCTAACAAGTCCTCTTATCTAATGCGCACCCGATTTTGCGGGTTCGAAATAAAAATTGCACCCGAATGTATCGTTGGCAGATGTTTAAATTACATCAAGCCCCATGTTGAAGATTGGGGAAAAAAAAAAGACAAGCACAATTTTTCTTCATATAGTGGGAAATTCATTTTCTTGGCAGTTGATTTTCAGCTGTAATCCAGTTCTGGCTTTAAAGGGCTCCTAAAACGCCAAGAGATCGAAATTCAGTTGTGGTGTGACAGTTGTGCACGAGTCTACAACGAACACGTACGTAGCTGTGAGAATTATTCGAAACAGTGCCGTAATAGCGGAGTCACGCGCGTTTGATGATCTAAACGCTGCGATCCACTCCTCTGCTGGTCACCTCTCCCAAAGCCGCTTTTCCCTCCTCGCCGAGTGCCCCTCCCAATCTCACGTGACATATAGTCATCGCTGATGCACTCTTCGAAACAGCGGGCACTTCCGATGGCTGCGGCTCCGTGAACTCCATGCTTCTCAGTACACTCAAACCTCGATATAACGAACACGGATATAGGGAACCCAAGCTCAAGTTTGCGGCGCGACGACAGCGCCGCGCCAGCCGCGCTGCGGCTCTGTCGGAAAGCTCTGAACCTTCGCGCGGCCGACTCAGCGCCTTTCACGGTAGCGGTAGCGCACGTGCGCACGCGTTCTTCTCTCGGTGCGGGTAACTGGGAGGCTGTCATCTGGGTACGTTGAACCGAAAGGCTTGCTGTGCGAAGCTGCACACTTCCACGATGGCAGAAGCGACCCCGCGGAAGCGCAAGCGTGGTCCAAAGTATTGCGGTTTAGTGGCCAGCCACAACAGTGCAGACAAGGCACACAATTCACGTGTTAAACTGTATCGGTTCCCGGGCGTGTCGCACGAGAAATAAAGGCGGCAAGCGTGGATAGCTGACAGCGCTGTCTCGCCTTCTATTTTGGCTGTCTGAGTTCATCGCTTTCGTTCAATTCGACTACCTGAATCGGTAAGTAACGGGGCGCATGCACGCAGCGACTACAGTAATGATTACTCGCTGTCTTCTCGCATTGTTAAAGTCCAGTTATGGTTGTAGGTGAAGCAACTTTGTGTTTTGATTCCCCGTGCTCGTGAGACTTACCCGTCGTTGTTGAACGTTCACATTCGCGTTATACCGTTAGCGTTGCGCGGTTGGTTGAATTCAACTGAACTCCGCACATTGTCAGAAGTTCGGCGCCTGCATTTTACGCGTCAGGAAGGCTGCTTTATCACGCCGGAACGGACGTCTGTGCATTTTCAGCAAGCTTTGACATCGTTCTGCAGGTTTGCTTTGTTTTTGTCACTTTATGGGGTGATAATATTCAAGCCACTAATATAACTGGCACTTATTACATGCTTTGCAATTGCAACCTTGAAGTAACCACCTTCTGACTTAGTGCGATTTTCTAGCCGCGTTCACACAACAGGTTTTATACGCCTGTCAAGTCGATATCATAAAAAGAGACTGCAAGCATGACGCGAGAGCCGAAAAAACAAGGCGAGCAGTTCATCTTGCTTCACAGTGGTTGAAGCTCAGCTAGCTGCCTCGCGTCTTAATCGGCGGGTGATTCTCCAGCGGCATGGAGGACTTGACTCTAACCTTCTCAGGAAGCAGTGCCATGGCCGTATAATCTTTTTTTCGCACGCCGCAAACGTTTGTTCACGAAAGTACACGGCTGCTACTGTAAGCATGCCATATCAAAACAACAATCATATGATTCGTAGTCCACGCCGCAGAACATCGATAGCGTGTACGGCTTCATTTCAGAGTGCATGTGGACCATTATTCATCTTTAACATGACAGAATGAGACTTACCTCGAGGTATACGTCCTACACAGTGTAATCGCGACTTGGGAAATGCATTTCGCTTTGAGTCAGGCGTGGTTGTCGTCGATCGTCTGCTCTTCACCGTTAACGTGATTGACGAGCCTTTCTCATCTTATCAAGTTCGCTTTTCGGAACTGCCAGTCAAGCTTGAAAATCCTTTTGAAGCCGCACTGCACGCGGTACATTGTGAGACGCCGCAACTGCACCGCGAGAGCTCTGCACGTGCACGGAAGCGAGCGGCAACGCGGTGGAGAGAAGGGAAAACGCTCGCTGATCACGCCCCAGTTTCTCTTTTTCTGCCAGAGATGGCGCTGCCTGTCAAGAGCAGCAGTGCCGCTAAGCGTTGCTTGGGAAGCCTATAGCGAATTATCGGTTATAACGAAGTAAATGAAGAATAGTCTGGTTATAGATACAGAGTTACAAATAAACATTTATAGCGAATTTTCGGATATAACGAAGATATTTTGTGGCAGATGTGACTTTGTTATAATGAGGTTTGTGTGTATAGTGTTATTCTCGGCTGACCGCTGGTGTCCGTGGCGGCCCATGCCCATACGAATTGTGCTGGTATGGACCCTGTGTTGTGCACAGGCCTTCAAAGGATAGCCACATGATCGATCTGTACGTCCAGTTGTCGCTTTTGCAGCCAAGCACTGATGCATGAAAGCCATCGCAAGACACTGTCGGATTCAGTCCGCGCACCTTATCAGACCGCTAGGCGTGACTGTGCTGGTACGCTGGCGATTTGGCAGTTGCGTTACAGGCTGCAGTTGCCGATTCGCAAGCGCACACACGCGGGCACCACGACAGCGGAACGTGCGCGGCTGCTTGCAGACTAACCGGAAGTCGTAGGTTTTTGTTCGACCAATCGCAGCATCACCTGCATACCACATCACAGATTCAACACGCTGATGTCACACACATCACTAGACAGACTGGAAGGGCCCGGAGAGAAGAAATTGTTTCTTGGAATTTGTGGCGCGCCCGCGGCTTGTTGCATTGCCACGTGTGGCATCGTTGATCGTGATGTCATTCTGCACACGATGTGCGTTTACTTGAAATGTTTGAAAATATCGGAGGTGGTTTAGGCGCCTTTAAGGGGGGACACGGGTCTTAGAAGGCCGAAAATCGCGAAAAAATCGACTTTTTGAAGCTGACATTTTCGGAATCTATATCTATTTTTGCACAAATCTGCTAAGTTTGTAGCTTCTATTTTCATTATTTCCGCCGTAAAATCAATCTGTAACACCAATATGAGGTTTGTTTGAGTGCAAATTGACGCTAAAATCGCGCTCTTTCTGTGCCGAACCGTTGCCGGTACACACGGCCTATCGTGGCCATCTTGATCTCGTTTGGAAGAGCCGTTTTTCATCTTCAATTTCCCGCCACTGCTGGCTCGCCTTGCTCATTGGTTTTCTAGCAAAAACGCGTCATCGAGAAGTACAAGCGCGCGATTCTATTGGCTGCTTGGGGCACGTGACAAAATCTAGGCATCCGTTTCACCAAGCGGCGTTTCCGGCGTCTGCTTCACCGCCGAGACGCGCGTGAGCGTGCGCCATTTTGTCCTGGTGCTGTCGACTGCCTACAGCTATGGGTCCTGTTATCAAGAAGTTCCGCACCAAACACAAATTTGGAAAGCGGGTGAGGCGATCGCTAGCCGAGAACTTCAGGAAGTGCCCTGCAACGACCCAGAACAGCGAGGATGACAAACTCGCAGTGGCCGTCGACGCCAGCGCGGTAGGCCTAACGGACGCTAGTCCTACGAGCCCGTCAGTTGCCGACAATGTCGCGGAAAGCGGCCGTGTGCGTCACGACACACAAATTCTGCAGCCCCCAACAGATAGAAGACAAGAAGAAGAGGCAGAAGAGAAGCTGCAAGAGATTTCATCGACGGAATGGAAGCGCAGCCTTATCGCTAAACGTGCGGACGCTGCGGGTCCCCCATCTGATAAAACGACCTTCACCATCCTGGACTTGGAGGCGGTAAATGCTTTGATAATATTGCATTTAAAGTGCAAGCTTTACAACGGAGACACTGAGATCAGGAGAGGCGAGCGGGAATACGGCCTTGCCGTCAAGCTTGAGCTAGTGTGTGTGGACTGCGGTGACGGGTCGTCAAAGTGGAGTTCGCCGCGCGTCGACGGACAGCAGAAAATAAATCCATTCACAGTAAACGTGGTCGCCACCTGCGCAATGCAGGCTACTGACAACAGGCAGACTGCTTTTAACGACATATTTGCAATGATGAACATATCGCGTCGCGGCCTCCACACGAAAACGTGGCAGGCGTACGTGAAGAAGCTAACACCTGCCGCTACTCTTGCTGCCTCGAAACTCATGAGTAAGTGCGCGAGTTCGGTTCGGGACATCTGCACGGAACTCAACGTGGACAACCCGGGAAACATCGCCGTGTCATACGACGGATCGTGGATGACGCGCGGACACTCGTCGCATATTGGCGTCGGTACAGTCATTGAACTGATAAGCGGCCTTGTTGCAGCAGAACTTAAAACTTGCAGCAGAACTTGAAGAAAAGGCATGCTCATGCTAACAATCAGTCTGATTATGTGCCTGGTGCATATTAATCACTAAAAGTATGTGTGCCTTTGATATTTTTCATTCTGTAATGCTAAATAAGTTTTAACCTTTTTTGCTCATTTTCTCAAAACATGGATTTTGGCCACTTCCCTTGTTTGCTTCTTCTGTAAAAGTCGACCTAGGACAGCTAGAGCTACAATTCTTTTTGCACAACCTAGCTAAATGTGCATAAAAAGCAATGCTGCAAGCAGATTTTCAATCTGCAATTCTAATTTTTTTTTATTAATTTAAAATTTTCTTGTTTTTGGCTAGGTGTAGACCATGAACTCATTAGTGCTGTAAATTGAGAAGTAGTAGTTCGATTTTCAATCAGCTTGCAGCGTTGCTCTCCTTAGGCTTTCTAGTATCTATATATGGGGTTATAATGATTTTATGTTGCATAGATAATTTTTTATTGTTTCGGCAAACAATAGAATGAAATTACTAATTATCTCTGGAATAATTGACCTGTGTAAAATATAACTGGATAGTTAAATAAAGCTAAAAAAAACTGAACAAAGCAGTGCAGTTTCATCTAATTTGGCCAAGAAATAACCTATATTATCTCTAAAAATCATGTCCCACCTTAAGGGGGGAGGCTACCCTGGAGACCAAACTTTTTTATTTTTTAAGATATCTGGATGAAACTTCAGGGCTTGTTCACTACACTGAAACTAGCAGAACTGCTAAGTTTCACGAAGCTGTGTTTCTTAGTTCCAGAATTATTGAGGTTTAACTGGGTGGTTCACATGGGTGCCCGAGGAAGTCTCTTGAGAAATCCCATGACATAGTAGAAAGCTGAAATTCACTGTGGCCATTCCTTGATAGATATCCCAGGGCGCTACAAAGCCGTTCTTTTTAATTTTCCCTCCAAAAAATTTTGACACAACTTTGAATTTGATGTAGCCAGTAATGACCAGATTCACCAACAATTAATTGTTTATTATAAATTAACGACACCAATTTATAAAAAAAGGAACTTTTACGCCCTTACAAAGTCATTCAGGAACAGAATAAAAAAAAAAACTGCACACAAATCTGATGAGCGGTCTTCGAGTTTTTGCTTTCCTCAGCACCACAACTAGCGAAAAAATACATTCTGAGAAAACGGGCCTAGAAAGTTCAACACGTGTTTTCTTCAGAAAGCTCCACCAGAGTAGCTAGAAGTGTCCTTGCGCACTCTTTTCTTCTTTTGCCTGGCCTCCATCTTCTCTTGGTGTCGTTTGGAATTTTTTTTAGGCGTAAAGCATTTTTTTTACGAGCGCGCTGGATGCCAGGTGACCAGGTTGAAGTCAAATGGAGTCCGATATCACAATATCACTTGGGTGCTTTGCAGCAGCCGGCATTGTAACGCAGCACTGCTTCATGTAGTGCTGTTCTTTCGGCATCAGGGACCACAAAATAGTGGAATGACTGATGCATTTTGTGTCTCGAGTTTAGCGCGAACTGCGTCACGACGTTTCGCATCGATTTCTTCCTTCGTTAGGAAACGCGTCCGCAGATGAAGCGACGGTCCACTCGCGCTCGATGGCCCGATTCAGACGAGGTGCTGGGTCCGGTGATCTCAGAAACACTCGGTGTCACGCTCGATGGCACCGATTGGAGCACGTGCAGTCAGGCGATCTCGGAAACACTCGGTGCATTTGCGGCTCCAGCCACACTCGATGTGTCGGGTTCTCGACTGGCGACAGCCGCAGCACAGTTCCGCCGCTGCAAGCGTCTACGCAGTCTGCACCCGCAGCAGAATAGCGAAATTCGATGCTCGTACAAGCCGCATAGCGCGCCTACACGCACCGGACCTCCGCACTGTTTTCAGCTTCGTTGCTGGCATCGCCCGTAACAACAAAGACGAAGGGCACAGAAACTAGTGCAAAAAGAAAAAAGGAAGCGAAAATGATCGAAAAGATCGCGCAAGGCGAAGAGAGGCTCGTTAGCAGACATCTGTCGATGCGCACGGAGCAGAGAACAACGAGGCGAGCGCGCCGGACGCACCATCGACGGGAGCGACTGCCCCCGCTGCTGCGCAGCAGCCAATGGCGGGTGCGCTTTCTCCCGCAAGATATGAATGCGCTGCTCTAGCCAATCGGTGCTCTGCATCGCATCGCGGGAAAACGCCAATAGCGTCTCAACCGTGCCGCCGATGCCATTTTGCAAGGCGGCAAACGAGAGAGAAAGAATTCACGGTCAAAACACACCAAGATGGCGCGGGACGACCGCATGGTCTGGGAATGGTGCGCGCTGGCGAAGTTTAGTTTGATTTCAGGATTTTTGCGTGTTTGGACGCCGCGGTAGCCTCGAAAATAGCATTTTCTTGCGCTTTGCGGTTGACTTAGATGCTGATAATTACAGAATAGGTAGTTTTGAGACATACAACCTAAAAATGTGGTTTTTCAAAAATCGAATTTTTTGCGATTTTTCGGTTTTCGAGGGCCGCGTCCCCGCCTAAAGTCACTTCTGGATACGCTTCAATTGTGGGCCAATTAAGTGGTCGTTACCTTGGTAAGTTCAGTCTTCATGGAATTGTTTAAAGAAAGTGTGCAAACTTGTCTTCAAGGTCCTGATATTTTTTTGTTGTCCGCCTGTATAACTTTTCCAGGTTGCCGTGCTGCTGAAGATCTCTTTGCGTGTTCCACTTACGTTGACAGGAGTCTGGCATGCAAAAAAAGAAAAAGAAAAAAAGCTACGCAGCTATCTTCACCATCCAGAATAAACTGCCTTTGACACTAGCTTTCATAACCAGAGTGCCGCATCATCATTTGTGCTTTATTGGGGACAGACATAACATACACAACTCGCAGTAAAGCACAAAATGAACCTATAGGAACCGCAACAAAATTGTGCTCTGTCGCTCTTGTGTGATGGCAATGGCACTGCATCTAACCCTTCTAATGGGAGGCTGTTGTCAACGGCGCAAATGTGGTTTCAGCTTCGTACTCGATTGCAATGTGTAGGCAATTATAGCACTCGTTTTATCGGGAAAAAGGTGTGCGTTAGATTTGCGTAAATACAGAACTTGCCAGTTCTCTCAATTTTTCCTGAAGACTTCGAATTCTTAGCAATCGTGATTCTGCAGGCAATGCCATAAACCTCCCAAGAAACTGCCCTAACCCTATCGTAAAAAGATTATAATACAAACACGTCTAGGCAACTTTCTGAAGTTAGATTTAAAACTAAGCCATTCATGGCTTAGTTTTAACCTCTCTCCCCCCCTTGCTGCAGGAGTGTTTCTTGCTGGTTGCACAGCAAGTCAAGTTTACAAGTATGAACAAACTAGGTAATCTGCAAAGTATTAATGCAAGTTAGTTGGGTCATGAAAAAAATGCTTGCTTCTCTTTATAACATGTGATAGTTACAACATCTGATTATGACATGTGACATATGATACTATTTGAACTATTCAATTCGAAATCGTTCGACGAAATCTCTAGTCGCTTTGAACCTGAAATTTACTATTCACCCATCCTTAGTTTTGTGGTAATGTATAACACTTCTATGCTGTTGCAGACGTTGTCACTACCTGTGGTGGTGATCGTGCATGGAAATCAGGAGCCACATGCCTGGGCCACAGTCACCTGGGACAATGCTTTTGCCGAGCCGGTAAGTGGACTTGCACAATCCAACGGATAACTTCTGTAAGACTGTTGATCTCGTGCATGTCTACAGGTGTGCACAGTCGCTGACTAATCTTCCAGGCATGCTCAGTCACTAACTTCCCTGTGGCATTGTCACACTTTCCTTAAAAACAACATACAACGGAGAATGAAAATTAAGACACAGTCTGTCGTCATGCATTTTTTTTAGTCTTTGTCATTTAGGTGACCATGAATACTCTTCTTCTGGCAGGCTTTCTTGGTTCTTTTTTCTTCCTTTTCTTTTGCGGTTTTCAGATTGTTGCATGACCTACCCGAACCTTAAACTCAGTTGCTAATAACTAATGAAGCAGTGTTGGTTCGGCCTACTGTGCCTAAATCTTGCTAGTCATCATTAGAGTGGCGTATGGTGAGCTTGCCATTCATACAAGTGGCTCGTTAGTGAGTTGAGTGTGATGTTAAACTCCAGTGGGAGATTCGGAATATCCAACCGATCTTACAGGCATTCGGGCCTGTAAGGTCGGTCGGCTGTCACACAGGCACTTCGCAGGTGTCTGTGCTATGCCACTCACTCCTGGGGAGCCATTCTCGAACTCTCCATCTAATGGAGATGGCATTTCGGTGGAGTGCATTCAGTTCCTTCAGAAAATGGCAAGCCATGACGTCAGCGCACTCTTGACCAAGCCGAAGCAGCGCACCTGCATAGCACACTCCCTGCGTTTTGGGTTGTCTAGGGTTAGAAGCATGCAGTATGCTTGCGCTTTAACACATGTGCTGGCTGGTAGATAGTTAAGGATGCCTATTGTCATAATCCACGAATCTGAGCCTACCTTAGCGTTCTGTAAAGATTATTGAAAAGAAATTATCAGCCTAAATTCGAATATACAGTCGAACCCGCTTATAACAAACTCGAAAGTGTCGCGAAAAGTGGTTGCTATATCAGTAGTTCGTTGTATATGGACTCGCCTGTAAAAACGCGTGCTTAGCGGCCAAGCTGTTTTTCTTTTTTCTGTGCACTTTTATTAACATGCACCCAACCCCTCCGGTGACAAGCTAAGCCTTTTCGTGTCGTGAAGCGACGCCGGCTACGTGCTCACAAGTGAATTACCCGCCTTTGCAATGAACTGACCGTTTCATTGAAGCACGGTACTGCCACCTGGAGCCGATCATCCCAGGCTAGTTGCGTGCAGCGCGTCACCTACTCGGCTCGCGGAGTCACTGCCGGGCCACTTGCTGTATGCCGTATGCGCGTGTTTGTACGTTCTTCGTGCTTCACTCCGTACCGTGCACGGGTACGGTGAGTAGCCTTTTCGTTCAACGCGGCGAGAACAAGCATTTTGCAAGCAACGCGCACTCTACATAAAAATAATGTAGAGTTGCTCTCGCGGCCCTGCACGACGATTCGCGGCACACTTGAGTTGTCACCTAGTCAAACACGCAGTATACGCTCGTTGTCAGTGCATCGACGTTTCTCGGTGCCCGCGCCGCTCAACAACAGCGAGCTACTTTCGTTCTACAAAGCGACGCGCACTTTAAAGCAGTCTTGCACGACGCGGCGGCGAACTTGCGAACGGCAGCATGGCGCGCTCGTACCGCCGTCAGTCCGCAGTGTATGGTGTATACGCTACACGTGCAGCCAAGCAGATATCTACAGATGACTGTGATATAAGGTTGTCGGCTATAAGTCATAACTGCACGTTCATCGACGGCCGCCACCTCGCCTTAGCTCTTTTCTAATGCTTATCCGCGAAGGCATCGCCGCAATCGCGCGGAAATCGTTATCACCGATCCACCGGTCTCTGCCGTTACCGAAAAGATGGACGACCTTTTGCGGCACATTGTGGCGTCGACGAGCTTAAGGACGCAGTGAACCTTTATGCAGTGAAAGTTATCGCGGTTATCACTTCTTGCATTATGCCTTCTTGCGTTCCAAGGCATTGTTTGGTTCATCGTAGGCGGTCGTAGCTGCAGAGAACGGCGTCAGGAAAGGTTACCGTGCGAAAGCTGACCGCAAGGCTTCATGCTGCCTCCCCCTTTTTTTTCCCTCACTGCCATTCTGCCACTGAAGAAAAGGCTGGAAAGTGAGCGACCTCGCTCCCAGGGTCCGAAATCTGCATGCGGTGCTCGGCGATCAGGGATATCTTAGTCGCAAGTAAACTGGAGCAGGGCTGCGCGAGCGCGCACCCCTCTCACGCTTTAGAAAGCCTGTTTTAACTTTCTGTCGCTTCGTATGTGCCATATTTTTACTGCGACCATGTCTGAAGTGTTTGTTGTAAAAGTAGGAAGAAGCTTTGAAAAATGTTTGCTATATGGACGCAGCTTCAATGGTTAGCATTGGAAAATTGTCAGTGCACCCAATATGGTCATTATAACCAATAGATCGTTATACGTTGGATCGTTATAAGGGGGTTCGACTGTATACGGTGTTTGAAATTTCCACATCAGTGCCAAATAAATGTCCTTTGCATTGTAAAGCAACACACTGCACTCTCCACTAACCCCCCCCCCCCCTTCCTGTATCCTGTGCCAAGCTCTCCCGCCTTGCAATATATTCACTAACCTCACCTTTCTGGCTGATAAAAAGAAATTGTTCAGTTTGCAGAAATTGAGCACCTGTGCCTAACCTGACTAACCGCACCTTATGTACTCGTTTTGGCTTTGTGTAACCCAATCCTCACCTTTCCCTGTAGATACGGTACTAACTTTTTCCTGCCTTGCTTCATTTCCCCTTCCCTCACCCTGGCCTCCTCACCTTGGCTTCCTCACCTTGGCTTCCTCACCTTGGCCTGCCGCTCCTAACCGCGCTTTGCTCTCCTGACGCTGCTGCTGCTGTCATCACCGCTGCACCTTGGCTGCTGCCTCCTCCGCTCTTCCCTGGTGCTTTTGCCCCACGCTCTCGATGTGCCAATGAGCGGGGCGGGGGCACCCCTTGGCATCGCAATTTCCCTGCTGCTGTGTGCGATGTCTGTGCAATTGTGGTGATTGGCGGCCATAGAAAAGGAGACGTCCCTCCCCCCACAACCAGAGCCGTGTTCCGTTCGCGGTGCCCGACAAGGTCCCCTGGCACCAGCTGGGTGAAGTGCTCAGCATGAAGTTTAAGTCGGCGACGGGGAGGGGCCTGTCTGAGGACAACTTGCGGTACCTGGCTGGAAAGATCTTCCGAGGTGAGTACGCACTGTCATGTTCATTTGATTTGGTTGTGTCAGAATACAATTTCAGCCATTTTTTTTTGCCTCCCACTCTCCCCACATAGCAGGGTGTTTTAGTACAGTTGAACTCTCATAAGAGGCACTTATGTTACAGACAAATGGATATAAGAGAGACTAGCGGGACTACATTGAAATAGGGGTTGATCAGAGAATGCTATACCCTGCGTATAGGAGACCACCTCTCATATAAGGGACAAGAACTGCCCCCTGGTGTGTGTCTCTTATGAAGGGGTCCAACTTAGAGGTGTGCATGGGCTCCGAAAGCTGCGTGGCCCACAGCTTCTCATCTTGGGCCGGGCCAGGCCCGGCCCGGCTCAGTCTGGCCGGGCTGGGCATGGGCTGCTTCGTTCTTTATCAGGCTCGCTGGGCCAAGTGCAAAGCCCGAATCCAGCCCAAAATGTAGACAATGTGCTGGAATTCCAAGCTTGCTATAGGCTTCCAAAGCAGCGTCAAGCGGCGCCACTGCTCTTATCGTAACTGGGAATATCCCTGGCGCGTCTCCGTTTGCCAACACTGCTGCCCTGCTTCTGTGCACGCGCAGAGCTCTCGGACTGCATCTGTGGTGCCTCACAATGTAACTATTGCTGAGTAGCAGTGCTTTGGCCAAATGAGGAGCGCATGTGCGCACGTGTCCTTGCTGCCACCGCCAAATTCTGTGACAAACCGCCTTCGCCTGCAGCATCTATCCCCAGGTACGCATAGCTCGGCCACGTGAGCGTCACGCTCGAACTTGAGCTTGGGTTCCCTATGCTTGCGAAAAAGACATTGGCAATTCCGGCTACCAGTGCGAGCAGTGAATGGACCTTCAGTTTGGTGGGATGTGTGATGCAGGAGTATTGTACTTCACTGAAGCCCGAATCATTATTGGACAGCTTGTTATTTTTACACGACAACTTGTAACCTGTGTATATCGTGACTGTTGTGTCATGTGCTCATGTTTCACTTTGATATGTTGAATAAAATGCCACATTATTGGAAAACTATATTTTGTCTCCGCAGTAAACCTTAATTTGGGCCGGGCCGAGTGGCCTCGCAGCCCTTTAGTGTTGGGCTTGAGCGGGCCTTCGACGCAGTCATTGTGCCCGGGCCGTTCTGGGCGGAAATGCGACCCGTGTACGGCTCTAGTTCAACTTTAGTCCCGGTTTACCATATTGTAAGTACGGCAACACTGTACAATCATCAGAAAATAGCTGAGTTAGTCTGCAAGACCTTTAGCCTCTGTCATCTTATCTGTTACCGTGTGGCATTGAGCAACTCGCACAGTTAGACGTTTTTGGATCGTGGTACGCTAGCTTGGAACGGTAGTGCTGTAGCGTAAATGGTACAGTATTACAGGCGCACCTCAAACACAGTAGCGAGCCGAAGCGCAACTGCGCATGTCCTGTTCGCTGAGCTGCGAGTGCACGAGTGGGCTTGCGCCTCCGCTCTGCTCGGCACCTAGCCCATCATAACGTTGAGGCGTTGCAACGAGCGTGCAGAAGAATTTATAATGGTTGCCTGCATAAGACCAGCAGCACAGCCTGCAGTCTTTGTCCTTTTGTCTTAATACTGGGCAATGAAATTTGTTTCACACAGGTACGAGTGCTGTGAATTGTGACACAGCTACTATTGCGAAGAAGATCCCAGGTAACAACAGCAATTGTCAGGATATACAGGGACACTATTGGGCGCCTGCTGCACGAGCAGGCGCCCAGTAGCGATTTCATTGCTATTTAGCTAAGTGATTTCTCTGCTAAATAGCAGTACAGTCGAACCTCTTTATAAGAGACACTGATGTAGAGAGAGTTGGATATACGAGACACCGCTGTGCCTACATTGAATTAGGTGTTCATCATGAAATGAGAATGTGGTACCCTGCTTATAAGAGACACCTCATATGAGGGACAAGAATTGCTCCCCAGCACTTGTCTCATATAAAGGGGTTCATCTTAAGAAGGTTTTGCAGGACAAGCAATGGGTGCATTGACACCCGCTGGGCTGACAATACTGCTGGCACAGAGTATCGTGTGCCATTTCAGTGAGTGCCCGAAACAATGTGACCTGTTCATGTTGATGAGTGTGGTGCTATTCAGATGATAATGATTTTAGTCCTGAAAGTTTGCAGCCAAAAACACAATACATTCACACAGTATCGTCATGAAATTTTGCCCACGAGGGTGTCACGAGTGAGTGCCAGGCGGCCAAAAGACGACGACGGCGAAGTTCTCAAAACATTCGAAGCGGCACGAGCGCGTGCACGGAAGATTCGACAGAGCTCGAGGCACGCGAACCGAGCCATGAAGGAGGACGAAGAGCAATGAGCTGGGATTGTCTTCGTGGGCTCGGCAGAGGAAGGTCGCATCGCCAGCAGACGCACTGGTGACGGCAGCGACGGGCGTTCGGGTCTGCGGACGGTGACGCGGGCGTCCCGAGGTGAGGCCGGCGAGATCGACGACGTTCGAGCAAGGCACCTCGGCGACGCAGTGGCCGCGCCCCGCAAGTACGGACGTTCCCGGCGCAAAACCCCTCCCGAAGCAAGCCACCGAGGTCAATCAACGGAGGGCCACGTCAGCGGTGGAACGCCAGGCTTGGCGAAGGAGCCGACAACGACGTTAGGCCTAGCGGGCTTAGCCGTCAGGAGAGCGGAGTGCCTGCTTGTGAACACGCAACGACGATTGGCGCATTGTGCTACGGCGTGGGCCAGGTCAAGTTAAATGACCGGACGACGTAGACACCAGACGGGACTTTGCCTTTGCACCAAGTCATCAGAAATGACAAGTAAGGCCGGTCCGCCGTGTTAGTTATAAGACTGGAGCAGGCTAGAGGTTATTTAGTTATGTACTGAGTTGAGAGGCTGAAGTTCATAGCGATTGTATTTTGTACATTTGTATATTTTAGAGTGCTAAGTTTTTTTTTTGTTGTTTGATAAAAGTTGTCAGTGCTATACCCCGAGTCTTGACTGAGTCCATCGCACCGGGCCACACGAAATTCGTGACAATTGGCGAGTCTGCCAGGATACAACTTCCTGCCCGTTACGGATTTCGGAGCTGTGGCAATGGACTTCGTCAAGATTCTGAGCTTAGCGAGAGACCGAGGTTATTCAAAAGAAGAGGCATTGGAGTTTCTCGGAATGGAGCAAGAGCGTGTTCGAAAAGAGAGGGAGCGCGCGCGAAAAGAGCTCGAAGAAAAACTGAGGTAAAACGTGCTGAAGCACGTGAAGCACATGCTAAAGAGAAAGAACAGCTCGAGCGCGAACTGAGGTTGGCAAAAGCCACAGACGTTAGACCGGACGTAGGAATGCCAAGGGAGGATTTACCTCGGGAATTGAAATGTCCTGATGTTCACAGCTGCGACCATGTTGAACAGATTACTAGCGACCATTGGAGATGCGTAAAGGAAAGTGGGCTAGTAATTAGCAAGGAAAATGAGATCTCAGATTCATCATGTAGTAGCAATATTGAAAGTGTTAGTGCATGGCACGTCAATTGTGTAAATCAGGGAGCAGAGGAAACGATCGCGCTTGAGCCAGTCTTTTCAGAACGTGCTGAAGGGAGAGTAGTCCACCACTCAAAGTTACTTATCTCGAAGAAACAAACATGGGGCATGCACCAGGGAGGTTTATACCGGAGAGTGTGACGTTCATTGTCTTTGCTGACGCTCACGGTGCCTCTCAGTTAAAGCAAAGTAGAAAGAAAACCGTCCCCAAAACAAGGTACAGATGCATGGGTGCTAAAAGAGCTGTGCCAATGCTCAGCCGAAAACGTTTAGTTAGGACGCACCCCAGAAGAGTAGTATGGATGAGGCGTTTGATGATTGTTAAAAGCAGAAATGAAGGCAGCGTTTGCAGTGGGCGTTCGCGAAGACGCGCAGTACGACGACGCAAAATAAAGTCGCGAAAGACGCGCACTGTTAGAAGACTTAGAAGTGTGAAATGTTTCAGTCGTGGACATGCAATGGAAAAGAGTGAGGGGGGATGTATTAAAAGTTTCGCATAGAGAGTTACAGTTTGGTGTGGACTTACGCAAGTTTGTTTTAGACAAGGTTATTTGGAACAATGTGAACTGTGACTACTGGTAGCGTTTTGTGTAGCGTTTCCGAAACTGTGTAGTGGTCAGCGTTTTGTGAGTCGTGGCGGCTATCAGTGAAAAGTGTGTGCGCAGTGTAGTTCAAAGCAAGCAGACGCAACTCAAGTTACACCCCAAGTTCAGGACATAGAAAAGCAGTTTTTTGGGAAAAAACTCTTCGAAATGGTGGCGTATGTCACGAGTGAGTGCCAGGCGGCCAAAAGACGACGACGGCGAAGTTCTCAAAACATTCGAAGCGGCACGAGCGCGTGCACGGAAGATTCGACAGAGCTCGAGGCACGCGAACCGAGCCATGAAGGAGGACGAAGAGCAATGAGCTGGGATTGTCTTCGTGGGCTCGGCAGAGGAAGGTCGCATCGCCAGCAGACGCACTGGTGACGGCAGCGACGGGCGTTCGGGTCTGCGGACGGTGACGCGGGCGTCCCGAGGTGAGGCCGGCGAGATCGACGACGTTCGAGCAAGGCACCTCGGCGACGCAGTGGCCGCGCCCCGCAAGTACGGACGTTCCCGGCGCAAAACCCCTCCCGAAGCAAGCCACCGAGGTCAATCAACGGAGGGCCACGTCAGCGGTGGAACGCCAGGCTTGGCGAAGGAGCCGACAACGACGTTAGGCCTAGCGGGCTTAGCCGTCAGGAGAGCGAGGAGTGCCTGCTTGTGAACACGCAACGACGATTGGCGCATTGTGCTACGGCGTGGGCCAGGTCAAGTTAAATGACCGGACGACGTAGACACCAGACGGGACTTTGCCTTTGCACCAAGTCATCAGAATGACAGTTAGGCCGGTCCGCCGTGTTAGTTTAAGACTGGAGCAGGCTAGAGGTTATTTTAGTTATGTACTGAGTTTAGAGCTGAAGTTCATATCGATTGTATTTGTACATTTGTATATTTTAGAGTGCTAAGTTTTCCTTTTTTTTGTTGTGATAAAAGTTGTCAGTGCTATACCCCGAGTCTTGACTGAGTCCATCGCACCGGGCCACACGAAATTCGTGACAGAGGGTGTCATTTTAGCAAGGTAAATAATGTAGACATAAAAATTGCTGCAGACTGGCAAACGTTTATGCAGGACATACATATAACATGTGTTTATTTATATGATTTCTGCCAACTTTGAAAACTGTGAGCAGAAATAAAACCTGCAATTAATTAGTTGGAGTTCCGTGCTTTTGTATATGGGGACATTATTTCTGAATAGTGCATGGTTGTTTTTGGCTTGGTACAGTTTGTGTGCTTATATGTATACCAAGATGACTGTGTGGGTTCATGTAGATCATGCAGACACCATGAAACATTGATGTTTCTCCACATTGGTTAGAAACTTATTGTTGACTTATGTGCTTCTGCAACAACGATACCAATGTTGGTATCTTGCAGTGAGCTGTTTGTAACAAGTAAGTTGATAAGGGTTTTGTGGTTTATTATTATTAGCACAAGCATAATGGTACATATGTGTGAAAATAAGACACCGCAAATGTGAACTTATATAAGAGGAGACATTTTGGGGCTTTTTTAATTTATTAAACCTGCTAATGACCTTATGTTAGATGGCAAATAATTCCGAGATGAGATGGCTGTGAAGGACAAGGTTTTCATTTTGTAATTAGCACGAACTTATGGTAATAGCAAACAGCCATTGGACGTTAAGAAAATTTTATTAGTATTTTGTGATGAGTCTCTGTTAATGGGTTCTGAAGGTAATTGACAATAATTATTTTGAAAAGTAAACAGACACAATTGTATTGCATTAGCTTGCTCGGGGATAAAATTTTGTTTCTCCTTAGTAATATGACAGCATTAGGAAGTTGAAGACTAGAGGTAATGATACAGGCTGCTTTGTTCTGGATGTGTCACGCTTGAGAGAGATGTGTTGGTATTTTGAGCACCGTGAAATCCCGAGCAAGCGCCCCCTCTATGGTGAAAGATAATCTGACAAGATTTAGGGGTTTTGTTTATGTTTAATGGCGCAAGGGCCAATTGATGGCCAAAAGATTAGGGGAGGGGGCCCTTGCTCGGTCATGGATCAAAATTCAAGATGGCGGCGAAAGAGCCGCGTGTGATTCCAGTGAAATGCATTATTGAATACGCATGCATTCACTGTCGTTATTAGCCCTTGGCAAGTGAATAAAAACTGATTGGAGCAGTGAAAATGGTGGGATGGCAGGGAGGGCGCTTGCTCGGTCATTGGCAGATATTTCAAATCTCCAGAAAAAGGCAGAGGGCCGCTTCCTCGGGATTTTATGGTAGTTTGCTTAGCGAGTTTCTTCGAGTAAATGCCTATTCTGACATTGAAAGTGTGGATGCCCAAGTTTAATTGAAGCTTGGTAGTACATCAGGCCAACCGATTAAGGACGGCAACAACACACTCGTCAGCTGGTCTCAGTTCTGCAAGGAGCCGTTACCAGAACGGAACTTCACTTTCTGGAGTGGTTTTATGCCATCATGAAAGTCACCCGTGAGCACCTTCGAGCATTGTGGAACGACAGGTATGTGCGACTTCATAAGCTTTATTGTTTGTTGTGCATGCTGAAGTGGGAACAGAAAAATGTGCTGATTCCTGTAGTTCTCACGCGTTTACTGAAAGTGAATTTGTTGGGATATTGCGTAGCCACTCGATAAACATTGTCAATCCTGAAGGTATGAAAAGAAGCCTTCACTGCATCCATCAGATCCAGGAAAATGACTGTTGTCTTCTAAAGATGGCAACAGAACACTTTTACGCATAGTATTCAGTGATTTCATTGTGTATGCTTGTAAAATATGTTAATTTCCATGCTGTGCCAGTGGCAACAGCTCATTAAATGTCTCTGCATTATCAGAGTAATTCTCACTCTAAGAGTTGCAGCATTTATCAGGGTGCAGCCACTGTACAACATACTCGCGATGTAGCTTAGAAAGATATAAATGATGAAAAAATGACTGGGAGTGTTTTCTGCAACCTTGCCTGATGTAACAGCGAAGGCATTGCAGTAACCGTGAAGGCATCCAATCAGCACTTTGTGTAAAGTACACTTTTGATACAATCCGGAGCTTCATCAGAGCATATGTCTAACGTTGCGATATCTGCTGACCCAACAGTGGGAAAGTCACGTCGCGTTGTTTCTTGACAGCAAATGCAGGCAAACGGAAATTTGGCCTTTGCTATGATAACTTATCTTACCTTATGCAGCAATAAACTACATTTTGTGAACTCAAGGTACAGGACCTGTCACTCCCAACTTTAAGTATACGAGGCACAGGGTTGCCAAATCAAAAGATGCGAGTTTGAAGGTGCAGCAGCGTTTCTTCCAATGCATTCTGTCTGTTTAGCAGTAGCGATTTTTTTCAGACAAGTTACATTTTCGGTGAACAGCAAATGGAAAAATTGTCTATAAGTATACATATGCTTGTTGCATTAAAAGGCACTTAATCAGTCTGGATGACGTTGATGAATTATGGCATGAAATAGTACCAAATGGCAATTTAAAAGCTCTACCTTTGTGCATTTTGTTGTTCTACTTCAAGTTGTGTTTTGCAAAGCCTCACTCTCTCTCTTGTATTTTCCTTGCCTCTCTTTCCATCCTCCGGTAGTGTGGTGGTGGGGCTTTGTTGGCCGCCGCGAGGCAGACGAAATGCTTCGACAAGGCTGCAACGGGACATTCCTGCTGCGTTTCAGCGACTCTGAGCTGGGCCGTCACCATCGCTTGGCTCCACGAGGATCCTCAGCAAGGTATGCACGACAAGCAGTGTGGTTAGTTTCTGCAGCTGTGGCTTTCTGCAATTTTCGCATCACAAATTTTAGGGAGGACAAGCGGCTTGACTTCCGAATGATCATGCGTGCCACGGTATGACTGGTCTGTATTGAGGTGACATGCCTCTGTTGGAGTCGGCTTGCTGGCACTCGGACATGTGCTGAAATGTGATCGTTGAGCTAAAAATTTACAGAGAAAGTGGGGGATTTCACTGGCCAGTGCACCCAGCAAGAATGACAGTCTGAGAGCTGCTTGCCAACTGTGCAGCTGATTCTGAATGGCACAACTGATGTCTGTAACAAACATTCTGTGAAAGCCTTCCTCAGTTGACTCAGCCGAATGATGCACCCTCCCCTAAAAGGGGTTCCCTTATATCCCAACTTTTCTGCCGTCTGTTATGTTATGCCATTGACAACAAGAGTAAATGAAAGTGGTGCTCACCGGAAGTGTGCTTGTACATAAGATCAATTGGTCACATCTACTTTCATTAGCCTGGCATGCGCTCATCCAAATTGGCGAGTTTTGCAGTGTGGTGCAAGGTATAGCTTAGTTGCATAGCCATTTTAAAAGCTGTTGACGCTGCAGGGGCGTAGCCACGGGGGGGTTGGGGGGGGGGTTCAACCCCCCCCCCCCAAATTTTTCAGTTTTGCTTGCGTATATGTACATGTGCACATGCAAACACACGCACGAACATACATAAAGTATGGTAGAACCCCCCCCCCCCCCCCCGAAAAAAATTTCTGGCTAAGCCCCTGTGACGCTGATAAAGCTTGTGGCGAAATTTTGTTAACACTGTCTGACCCAACAAAGTGCACATCATTTGACTGCTGTTGCCACTTACATTTTGCTTAATTTCTTGTCATAAACGTTTTAGCTGCTGCCTAACTGCCATAAAAGAAAGTTGCCCAGTGCAGGGTTATGTTATGATTGACCAATTTTTCTAACAACTTTTCACCACCCTGCTGGACCGGTACTTATATTCATAAGTCGGCACACTCACTCAGACTCAGATCGAGCCGTGAGTCTGGTTGATGAAAATTTTGGTGAGTCTGAGTCGAAGTGAGCCTTAAAGGCAAAATATATTTCATGACTGAGTCTGAGTGAACTCCACAATTTTTATTGACCTATGCGCATATTGGAGTATTCCAGCATAAATCCATACTTGGGCTGTGTTGCTTAGTTTAGTCTATGCCAGTAGGTGCAGAAAACTGTAAATCCTGTAGATTATTGTGGTACTATGATCAAACATACATTCACGTTCAGGCCTTTTGTCTCTTGTCTTTTTGTAGACTCAAAAGAAGTGATAATGATCCAGCCGTTCACGAGCCGAGACTTCACAATCCGAAGCCTGGCGGACCGGGTGAGCGATCTCCAGCAACTCACCTTCATGTACCCCGACATACCCAAGGATCAGGCGTTCGGGAAGTACTACACTCCTGTTACAGGTAGGTTGATGGGGATAGTTCATGAATTCATATAGTAAACACTTAATTGAGGTACAGTCAAACCTTGTTAATATGTACCCGCTTTAGACGTACTAACGGTTCAAACGTAGTTGCGACGAATCCCTGGCCGAGTCTCGTAGAGCCTAATGCATTCGCTGACCACTTAAGCTGTAGTGCTTCGTCCTATGCTTACCGGTTAGTGCGTACCGCAGTAACTTTTTGTGCCATAAAAGTTTACTGCGCCACTGAACTTGCCAACGCCACAATGTGCTGCAAAAGGTTTTCCGGCTTTTCGAGAAGTGTGGAGATAGGTCGATAGATTATTCCAACTTCTGCGCGATTGCAGCGATGCCTTTACGGTAAGCATCGGGAAAGAACGAAGTTGAGGTGGCGGCCACCGACGAACATGCCATATTACTTATCACAGATCGATACAGAAGTATCTTCAGCTATCTGCTCGGGCGCGCGTCTGGCATAGCGCTGCTTTAAGCCTACTGCACGCTTTCAATAGGCGGCAATATGAATGCGCTGGGCCGCCGATCGCTGCCGCCTTGTGCGCGGCCGTGTTCAAGCGCGCACCGCTTTGTAGAAACGAAAGCAGATCCTGTTGCGGAGTTGAGCATTGCGGGTCGCAGATGCTACGAAACCTCGCTGCACTGGCGCAATCACACTAAATGCACGCATACGGTACAGCAAGCATAGCGCTGTTGTAACCATACTGCATGCTTTTATTGGGCGGCAACCCAAACGCACCTCTGTCCGCTGCCAGGACCGCTAGAGCATTGTGAAGTGCACATCACTTGCAGGAAGCTTGTAATTGCCGCGTTAACCCAACAAGCTACTTGCTGCATCTGTACACAGTCTGGAGCAGTGGGTACGAAGAACACTCCTACGGAAAATGCATGCGTACGGTGCAGCAAGCTGCCCGATAGTGAAGGCGTGAGCCGAGTTGGTGATGCGCTGCACGCAACTAGCCAGGTGACGATCGGCCCCATGCGCCCATACTGTGTTTCAATGAAACTGTGTCAGTTTTCGCTTAGTAGCAGATCGTGGTACAGACACGTATACAAGTATTGTGCAAAGCTGATGCTGTCTGTCCTATCGCTATGTCAGTCGCTGCGTATTCCGGATCCTGTAATAGTTTTGAAATGCTCCTTGGCGTCGCCACCGTGCACTATCGAACGGTCGTGCACGAGTGCCAGAATCTTTTCTGCACCTCGGCAGAAAGAAAAAAATGCCTTGTGGTGGATACTTTAGGCAATACAGTAGACTCCCGTTAAGACGAACTCGAAGGGGCCACGGTCATCTGTTCGTCTTATCAGGAGTTCGGCTTATCAGAAGTGCCCCTAAAAAGAGACATGGTAACATGCCAAGTGCATCCAAATATGTTACTTGAAAACACTGAATGGAGTAGGCCTACAATGGCGGCAAAAAGACATGAAAAAGCATTTATTTGGCTCATCTAGATAAAAACTATGCCTTCAAGCAGAGTACTTACACGAATCATATGAGCACCTGATTTCGCGGGTTCAAAAATAAAAAAAAATTCATGTACATACTGCTACCACATTTTAATGATAAAACTGTAGCACGCTCCTATGTTGACGATTACAAAAAAGAGAGAGAGGAAGCACAACTTTCTTTCAAAGAATGTAAAATTTATTGTCCTGGCAGTTCGTTTTCTTCTGTGAGCCTGTTTTGCTGGCTCTAAAATCACTTCTGGATGGGCCTCGGTCGCGTGCTGTTGCCTTGACAAAGTCATTATACGCTGAGTTGCTTAAGAAAGTCTGCAAGGTTTTCTTCGAGGTCCGGATGTTTTGCCGTTTTTGGCCCGTAGTAACTTTTCCTGAACGACGTGCAGCTGAAGATATCCCATCGGGCTACTCACGGTCACAAGCCTCACCACGAAAAAGACACAACGCAGCTATATTCACTGTGCAAAATAGCCTTCCCTTGTCGTGCGCTTCCATAATCAAAATGGCTGATCACAATTTGCACTTCACTGGGAACAGATACAACGCACACAGGCCCTATGCGAACCAACGCGAATTGACCACAAAATACAAAATATATGTGCTGGGCCGCCTGTTGTCGCTTTTTTTTTTTCCCACTCCCCTTGCGTTTGCCCCTCTGACCACAGCGGAGGGGCCCCAAGCTCTTGTGTTCTTCTTCTCCTTTGTACTCCAGCTGGGAAACTGAAGAACAGGAGGGGAATACAATGGCTTGGGGGTCCAAGTTGTAAATCCCCCTACTCTTTTGTTGCTTTCTTTGCCGGCACCTCCCCCACCCACAGGCCTGAATGCCCAACCAAGACTGCAGCAGAATGACCACCGCGAGAGTTCGTCTTAACAGAATAATACACTTAGGCGGTTCGTCTTAAGCGAATTTTTTTTGCATTGAGTCTATGGGGAACCAAACAACCGGTCCTGTGTTGTTCGGCATAAGCGAGAATTCGTCTTAACCGAGTTCGTCTTAACGGGAGTTCACTGTATTTGCTGTAGCGCTCTATTTATTTCTTTGTTGACGGCGATGGCACACGCCAGAAGATCCAAATTTGTACTTGGTGGCTAATGCGTACTACCGTTTAGTGCGTAGTTATGCCGCGTTCCCGGCAGGTACATATTAACGAGGTTTCACTGTATCTATGATGACAGAAAGTTGAGCTGGTCAGCAGGGCATCTGTGTTACAAAAGAAGTTAGGTGTGCATACACAGACACGAGTAGAGGGAAACCCACCACACGTACTTTGTTTCAGTTGTCTAAAAAAAAAGAAAGAAAAGTTTAGCCTTTCTTCGAAGACAAAGTTTGAACTTTAAATTGTGAAACAGCATTCCTGTTGCCCTGGAACATGCTTTGTGAAGTCTTTGAAGGAAGTATTACCTTGTTTTTGGGATATGAAACCTCCTTGCTGTACTAACCTCTGTACACTTTGTTTTTTTCCTTTTCTTCCTCAGACACTCAGCCTGCCATCAGCAATGGCTACGTCAAGCCAGTCCTTGTCACTCAGATACCAGGGTGAGTAGTTAATAACATGGCTCATTTGTTCTCCTTCCCTTGATTGTCACAACGGGCTGGCAGTGTTACTATAGGCTAACATCCTGGTCACTTTTTTAATGCTGTAATTTTAATCACGCTTATTGGTACGGTATTCAGAATGCTGTCAGCCAGGTGTGTACACGGAATTGCAAGTGTACAGTACTAAGCAGCATAAGGCTTCCATGTCGAAGTGATCCAATGTACAGTAACCTGGGAGGTTATTGGCATTTGCCTGTGTGTGGCGGTGAAGCTGTGTCCCAGTGGAAGAGCATCTGCCTTGTATATGGGAGGTTGTCAATTCCAGTGAAAGTGTGATATTTTTAAGCTCAGTAAAGATGTTATTCAGCCTCAGTCTTGGCCACCTGAAAGTGGGGATTGTGCAGCTATTTTTTAGTGTCCATCTCTAGGGGTTTCTTTCCCATTGCCAGACAGCCTTTTTTTGTGAAACATCTGCTATGCATTGATTCAACAGAAGTCTTGTAAGTAGGTTTTATTACAGAATATTCATATAAAACTATGGAATTGGTAGCAGTGCAGCAGATAACTGCGAGCAGCTAAAAAAAAAGATATATGGGTTGGCTACAGCAGGTTGGCATGCTGCAGCAGTTCACCCAATGAAAGAAAGCCTTTTTGTTCTTTTTTGTGGTGAAATCCCGTTACTTTAGATTGCTCTTGCTGGGAATTTGTCCTTTTCTTCAGCGAGTTCAGGACCACTTTTTTTTTTTCGACTTTTAAATCGTAAAGAGGGAGCTCAGTGATTCCTCTTACATGAAACGACGCTCTTTTGAATTGGTGATTGTGGTATCGGACGTCGAACGCGACGCCCGGAGAACAAAGGGCACGGCGCCCGAAGCGCCGGCCGGGAGGAAGAACAGCAGCACCCGTAGCCACCAAAACGTTACACCAAAAGAGGGGGGATGTTAAGGTGTCTACTGTTAAGGTTGTATACAGTGTATTTGTCATTAATCGCTGTATAAGGATTTAAAGGCCACATGTCCTTTTCATTCTAGGGGGGGATGATGTGGTATGTGAGTTCCAGTTTCGGTTTCTTAAAAAGTATTTTTGCCCTTAGGGGGCGCCACCATGTACATATATGCGCGGCACTGTGTGAAATAAATGAGTTCCTGCTTGGCTACCGGCTGCTGCTGTTCTTCCTCCCGGCCGGCGCTCCGGGCGCCGTGCCCTTTGTTCTCCGGGCGTCGCGTTCGACGTCCGATACCACAGTGATCAAGATAGCTCACAAGATTAGTGAGAGGTCGTAGTGTTTCGTACTGCTGCCTGTACAGTTATTGTTGCTTATCACTTTCCACACAGCAACAACAAAAACTCCAAAACTGAACTGTGCCGCGGCGTAGACTGTGCGATACCAGCAATACGATGTGCTAGGATGCCCATATGCTCTCCTCCAGTGCTTTGGTGGGGAGGCGGAGAACACACGTTCATCATGCCCCCCCCCCTCGCATTTTAGGAAAAGACTGCGCTCTGCGGCGTGCAATTTGAAAATGCATTTGCAAAACTGCGTGTAACTGAAACGTCTGACAACTGGCACCAGCATTAGTTTCAATTTATTGCAGCAACTTAGTTTTTGCAGCAGCCATGAAACTTCACTATATAGAAATTGTGGATAAGCACGCTTTATTAAAAATAGAAATACAGTAGAACCCCGCTGATACGTTTTTGAAGGGACCGTAGGAAATAAACGTAAGAGACGGGAAACGTAAGAGCCGAAAAACAGGAAAAACGGCAAAATATTTAGTGGTACAGAATTTTATTTCAATTCTTACGAGCAGCACGAAAATTGGCGCGCTCAGCCGCGATCTAGCTCGATGGATAGAAACGCGGAGCTTAGGACGGCCTCATCCACAGAAATGTAATCACGTATGTGATTTTTTTAACACCAACAGCTGTAGGCATGAAAGAACTAAGCACACGCAATCACGACCGGCGCGGCGAGTCCGACCGCGAACCGCACGCACGACTATAGTGTCAACCAGCTCGAACTCCTCCCGTTCTCCGACAAATAACGATGATGATGAGTCTACGCCAACGCGATGGCAGAAGTGAATGCCAATCTCGAAGGCCTTGCTTTCGCAAGCAATTACGTCATACACGCCATGTTTGTGCAATACAAATCTCAAAGGCTATGCTTTTGTCAATAGTAAATGCCAATCTCGAAGGCCTTGCTTTCGCGAGCAGTTACGTCATAGACGCCATCTTTGCAATTTTAATCTCGAAGGCCATGCTTTTGTTTGCATCAATTGAAAGATTCTGTTGCTTGCGCCTCTCATGCGGCTAATATTACGGTCAAACGAGGCCAAGCTGCGTGAAAATGCACCATGGCCGCTCTCTTTGGTAGTCACTCGGTCGTCGCTCCGAGCGCACTTCGCGACGTATCATACGGGAACGGTCCGACAGTTACGACGTAACAGCGGGGTTCCCAATACATTGTATCCTATGGGAGCTATGCCGGGACCGGCGGAAAACGACGTAACAGCCGGGAAAACGCAGCAGTGAGGAACGTAACAGCGGGGTTCTACTGTACATGGTGTTTTATGGACGTGAACTTACAAAAAAGTTACATACTTCATTTTATTGTTGTATTTTGTTATACAGTCGAACCCATTTATAACGAACTCGAAAGTGTCGCGAAAAGTGGTCGTTATATCAGTAGTTCGTTGTATATGGACTCGCCCTTAAAAACGTGCGCTTAGCGGCCAAGCCGTTTTTTTTCTTTCTTTGTGCACTTTTATTAAAGTGCTAACAACCCTTCGGTGACAAGCTAAGCCTTTTCGCGTCGTGAAGCGACGCCCGCTGCGTGCTCACGAGTGCGCCCACTGCGTGCTCACGAGGCAATGAGCTCACGCAGCTCATTGCCTTTGCAATGAGCTGACACCGTTTCACCGAAGCGCGGTACCGCGACGTGGAGCCGATCATCCCTGGCTAGTTGCGTGCAGTGCGTCGCCTACTCGGGTCGCGGTCACTGCCGGGCCGCTTGCTGTATGCCGTATGCGCGCGTTTGTACGTTCTTCGTGCTTGCTTCACTCCGGACCGTGCACGGTTGCGGCGACTAGCCTCTTCGTTCAACACGGTGAAAACAAGCATTTTCCAAGCAACGCGCACTCTACGTCTCCGCGATGCTCTCGCGGCCTTGCACGACGATGCGCGGCGCACTTCAGTTGTCACCTAGTCAAACACGCTGTATACGCTCGCTGTCAGTGCATCGACGTTTCTCGGTGCCCGCGCCGCTCAACAACAGCGAGCTACTTTCGTTTCTACGAAGCGACGCGCACTTAAAAAAAAAAAAAAGCGGTGTCGCACGACGCGGCGGCGGCGAACTTGCAAACGGCAGCATGGCGCGCTCGTACCGCCGTCAATCCGCAGTGTACGGCGTACGCCACACGCAAAGCCAATATCTACAGATGACTGTGATAAGGTTGTCAGTTATAAGGCATAATGACACGTTCATCGACAGCCACCACCTCGCCTTCGTTCTTTTCTGATGCTTATCCGCGAAGGCATCGCCGCAATCGCGCGGAAGTACAGTCAAACCCCGCTACAACGAAATTGACGGTGCTCGGAAAAATGTTCGTTGAAGCGAACATTTCGTTGTAGTGAAATCGAAAAAATATGGCTGACCTGAGCTAGTAGAACATGAAACTTTTATTTCCAATATTCAAAAAGTGTCTGCTGCTTCCTTTGCGTCCCCAGCAGCGTTACGACGCAATTCTCATATATCGACGCCACATTGAAAAGCACGCGGAAACAACGGCTTCCGCGAACGAATCAAACAAGCATGGGCACGCAACACGAACTGCACAGTTGCACCAACACGCTAACACTAGCTATTCGCCGACAACGGCGACATGCAGGCGTGCTATCGTGGAGCGATGACTTACGCCTTATTCTATGCTATTCTTATCCACCACTCGCGGCTGGCTGATTCCGTTGATAACGTGGACGAATTGCTGCTCCGACCACCGGTCGCACTGGCCAAGCGCGAAAAGCACGATAAGCATTGGCATTGGAAAAGGCACCATTCCGCGACTGCACCCCAGGGGTGCAATCGCGGAACAATGCTATTTCCGATTCCATGCCATATTCTATGCTACTCTTATCATCCACCACTCACGGCTGGCTGATCGCGTTGGTAACGCGGACGAACCGTCGTTCTGACCACTGGCCAAGCGCGAAAAGCACGAAAGGCATTGGAATCGGAAATAGAATCGTTCCGCGATAGCACCCCAGGGCTGCTCGCGATAACGCGGATGTGGCGGTTGTACCGTCGCTCTGACCACTAGCGAAGCGCAAAAAGCACAAAAAGTATTGGAAAGGCATCCGAAAAGCTATCGTTTCGCGCAGTTTCGCGATCGCACCCCAGTGTCGACAACTGAGCTTTGACTTCGGATTGTCTGCGACTCAGAAGCAACTCAAGCCAGTTTCGCAAGGGCAGTCTGATCGCCGTCGCTATCAAGCAATGGCGGCCCCCATGCTCAGTCAACAGCGGCGGTTTCTGGTGGTTCCAACACGCGATTCAGACTTTGAATTCGTATTTTATGTTCTAAAATGCATCAAAATGTCCGAGATTGTGTTTATTGCACGGTAAATTAAATTTTTGAGCCCCGAATGGCATCGTCAAATTTCGTTGAAGCGGAACGGCAGCAGAAAAGTGTTCGTTGTGGCGAGCATATTTATGCATTGACTCCTATGGACTGTTGACGGGAACCGAGAATTTTTCGTTGTACCGGAATTTTGTTGAAGCGGAGTTCGTTGTAGCGGAGTTCAACTGTAGTAATCACCGATCGACCGGTCTCTGCCGTTACCAAAAGACGGACGACTTTTCGCGGCACATTGCGGCGTCGACGATTTTAGGGACGCAGGGAACCTTTTTGCGATGGAAAGCTGTCGCGGTTATCACTTTTTGCATTTATACCTTCTTGCGTTCCAAGGCATTGTTTTGTTCATCGCAGGCGGTCGTAGCTGCAGAGAACGGCGTCAGGAAAGGTTACCGTGCGAAAGCTGACCGCAAGGCTTCATGCTGCCTACTATTTTTTCCCTCACTGCCATTCTACCACTGAAGAAATGCCTGGAAAGTGAGCGACCTCGCTCCCAGCATCCGAAATCTGCGTGCGGTGCTCGCCGATCTGGGTATCTTAATCGCGAGTAAACTGGAGCGGGGCACGCGCGGAGCGCGCCCCTGTCACGCTTTAGAAGGCATGTCTTAACTTTTTTTCGCTTCGTATGCGCCATGTTTTTACCGCGACCGTGTCCGAAGTGTTCGTTGTAAAAGTAGGAGGCTTTGAAAAATGTTCGCTATATCTGGACGCAGCTTCAATGGTTAGCATAGGAAAATCGTAAGTGCACCCAAATATGGTCGTTATAACCGATAGATCGTTCTATGTGGGATCGTTATAAGTTGGTTCGACTGTACTATTGAGGTTTAAAGGGGTCATGAACCACTTTTCCAAGTAATGATCTAATGACGTTAGTATCGGAGTTTACTGCCTCCCGAATCGATTGCCGCAGAAATTTCTCGAATCCATCAAGAATCAGCGGAGTTATGGGGGTTTGGCGCACGCTCTCAGCGCTTTCTCTCTTTTCTCGTGCCGACGAGCGCACTGGAAGCTAGACAGGGAGGGATGGCACGGGGGTAAGAAGTCACGTCAACGCGCGTCATGAAACGCGATCGCTCTCTCGCTGTGATTCGCATGCGCCAGTGCGGCTACCGTGTAAAAATAGCAGACTGAGAAGTAAGCGCGCGGGCAAGTGGTGGCACCCCGTGGCAAGAAGCGCATCTCATCCGGCTATCGGCCAATAAGCATGCTATGTCTCCGCGACGTACGCATGCAGACGCCCCACCCACCGACGAGAGTGAGAACCGGCCTCTGAAAAGAGGGCGCCTGAGGAAACGGCAAATTCGCGCTCCGCTTGTGGGGTTTACGCGACGCGCACGACTGTAATATTTTGCAGAGCAGTTCATAGCCCTGTCAGCTTTCCGCAGGTTGTGTTTTTTCAACAAGCCCAAGAGGTGCTTCATGACCCCTTTAACGGTGCAAATATCTGTGGATTTTGTGGCGATGAACTATTAGTAGTGTCTCTTTGTGTCTACTTTGTTTTCTCGTGCACATTTAATTTGCACTGCCCATTTAATATTCACTAAGTGAACATAGTGATTATGCAAGACGAATTAGCTCAGTAATCAGTCCTACTAAAAAATGGGCAATTTGTGCACTGTGGGGTGCAGTGAAAGCTATGGGTGTTGCACCAGCAGTGAAAACCAGCTGCGGTGTCATTGCTGCTGTTCACGGTAAGCTGGCCCAACCTGAACATAAAGTACCGTATTTACTCGAATCTAACGCGCACCTTTTTTCCGGTAAAATGAGTCCAAAAATCGCATGCGCGTTAGAATCGAGTACCGAAAAAAAAAAAAAAAAAAAACTCGGGTTATCGTATTGCCATCGGCATTTCAAAATGGCCGCCTCCTACGCGCCTTGGCCATTTGTGCCATTATTGTTTCAGTTCGTACGTGTGATGAGATTGTCATCCCGTTCTGCGTTCGCATCGACGGCATGGAAGTGCCGACTCCAAATACTCGACGAGTGCACCACGATACCGCATTTAAAATAATAGTTATTACATGTGCAGAGACGGACGGAAATCGGGCCGCATTGCGGTCGTTCGGAGTTCCGAAAACGTGCGTGCGAGACTAGCGCAAACAGAAGCAGAAGATTTTTTTACAGCAAAGCTTCACGAAAAGGTTTCAGTGGACCAAAGCAGGGCCGGTTTCCCGAAATCGAAGTGCGTTGACAGTGACAAGGAGTTGTCCAACAGCGACGAGGACTGATCCATTACGCGACTCGTATCGCCGCCGTAGTGGTGACAGTTTTAGCGGCAAGGCCCGCTTTTTGACTTAGTGTTTTACTTTTTTGAAACTTTAGTTCTTTAAAACCCAAATGCTTGTCCTTCTGAATGCGCGAAGTTTGACTCCTGCGGACATTTTTTTGTTCTTTTCTCTCACGAAAAATGGGTGCGCATTACAATCGATGTTTTACTTTTTTTTTTTTTGGTCGCGGAAAACGTGTGCGCGTTACAATCGAGTGCGCGGTAGAATCGAGTAAATACGGTAATTGAACAGAAACTAACAATAGAATTTGCAGTGATTAAGTTTTTCATTTTTGAAGAAATCATGATTGGCTGATGTTTGCTCTGTAGCTTTCACTGCACTGCATGGGAATAGTGGGAGAGAGTACTATAGTCGACTGAGGTAAGGAAGGTAAGGAATTTCATTCTGACCATGCGGAGTAAAGCAGAACGGTGCATGGTGTGTAAGGTTTCGCACAATGGTCTCGCACAACTGACTGATGGTTCTCATAACACGTTCCATGCTGTTTTACAAAGTTTCCGCACTTGCTACTCGGTGATCAGTTTGTGGTGGCAGTGTGTTTCCGCAGCCTGTTTTGGAAAGTGTCAATGCATGGATGTCACGTCATACCCCTTCCCCCATTTTTTTTTGTTCCTTTTCCTTTTGAAGACAACTACGGCGAAATTTTGGAATGGGCATACGCCTTCCCAAAAAAAAAGGCTTAAAAAATGTAGGCGTTTTTGATACCGAAGTTGAAACAAAAACAAACAAGAGAAAAGATGGTGATGCCACTAGCAGGATGTCATGGGCCACCTCGAGTGAGCAGCTCTGAGGTTGGAAACTGCCTACTGTGCTCTGAAAAAAAAATATATATCGGGAGGCGATGTGCTGAGACTAAAACAATGTACATTGACTACCTGGACAATTATTAACCAGGGTTGTTTCAATTTTGTACATACTGCTAATTTATTACGAGAATAGACAAAGTAAAAATGTCATCGTAGCTGGTCTTTCAATTGTGCTGCTTCAAGGCAGCGGTCGTTTGCATTTTTCGAGCCCACTTGTGTCGGCTTGTTGTCCTGTAAAACGTCCTTCTCTCTCTCTCCCTCTCTCTTTTTCTTTTTATAGATTTTGTATATTTCTTGTCTGAGGCCATGCATGTAAGTCCTCCTTTGAGAAGGTTATTCCTCGGGTGCACCAAACAAAAAGCTTGCACAGTTGCACATACAGTACTAGCAGCAGCACCCACACATGTCAGTGACTGCAGCCAAGTAACTTGCAACATTTGTTATGTAGTGAACACAAAATTTCAATCTGTAGCAGCCAGAAGGCACCATTGTCCTGCTAAGTGAAGCATTTGTTTGTTGCATTTCTGGAGCAAAAGCTGCTGCTTTTTGCATTATGTTCAAGTTGAACATTCAGTGACTACTATACTTTTTAACCTTTTACTCGCTGCCGCTTCTAAGTGCCATACTAGCCAAGTAGCTTTGACTTCCATCTGTGACTGTTGCTTGTTATTAGAGTTCATGCTAAAAGGCAGGGTGCGCAAACACGGACACATGAGAAGTCAAGACAACATATATGTGCGTGTTTACACGCCCAGTCTTTTAACATGAATACTGACCAACTAGCTCAGCTCTCTGTTATTCGAAGTTAGGTGCACACTAAAAGTTAGGTGCACACTAAAAGTTCGGTGCACACAAAAAGTTCGGTGCACACTAAAAAGTTAGATGCACACTAAAAAGTTAGGTGCGCACTAAAAAAACCATACCAGCCTCTGGGCTTATGAGTCTGTGGTGTCTGGACTTCACAATTCAGAGAACTGGAAGTGGGCAGTATCTTAGTTTATATTGTTTCATTTAAAATTTTAATGTTTGCAAATGTAACTTGCAGCTGTAGTGCACTGTAGTGCAAGTTTTGGGGTCTGCATGCTGGGAGCACATTTTAGCACTGATGCACCTTCTGCCTGATTATCTGCGTTGTTTTTTTATTGTCTGTCTGGAGACACATTTCACCTGCACGATGATGCTTGTGCGCGATTGGAAAGCCTCCGCACAGAACTTTATGAGGTGTGTTGCCAGTGCTGTATTTACTCGAATGTAAGGGGCATCTGTTTCCATATTTTTGCTACCTGAAGTCGACTCTTGCGTTACAATTGAATACCAAAATTCAAGTTTTCAAAAAGTGCAATGATGCACGCAATTCTTTCATTTTAGTTTTTTTTTTCTTCCTGGAAAGTCGCCCCTCGCGCTACAATCGTGGTCCCGTTACAATTGAGTAAATACAGTGTCATTTCAATCTGCTGGCATGGCACTGTATTAACATTCTTCATATTTTGTTACTGAATGTCTTAATCTTGGATTTGGTGATATAGAGACTTGTGAAGAAAAATCACTTCTGCGAAAACCCGCAAGGTGGATGAAGGTTTGTGGGAAAAAAATGTGAACCACTCGTTTGTCGCTGTTTATATGCTGTTCAGAATGCACAGAATGATTGTCGAGCATAAACTGCTCTGATATGGTTAGGCATATACACCGTGTTTACCCGAATGTAACCCCCACCCAATTTTGATGGCCTTGAACTTAATATGCACCTGAATGTACAGCGTTTGTCTTTAATGACAATTTAGACACATAGTCTTTAATAGTTTTCAAGATATGCCAAGGCAAAACTGGAATGCTCTTCAGCTTCCTTGTTATGACCTCTTGAATGGCCTGGACCGAGCCGTGGTGCCGTCCTTTCATGACCCTTTTCAGTCGGGGGAAGAGGAAGAAGTTTGAACTAGCGACGTCTGGGATGTGGGGTTGCTGGGGAAGCTGTGTGATGCCTTGTTTGGTCAGGAAGTCTATGACAGTAAAGGTGGTGTGGCTCGGCACATTGTTGGGACTTTTTGCCGTTGAGTTGGGACTTTTTGCCGTTTGACTGTTGCTCATCTTCAACTTGCTCTCTTCCTTCCCAAAACAATTTGTGCCGCTCAGAAACACGGGACTGACCCATAGCATCATTACCAGCAGCAGTCTTGATCACATCACGGGTGTCATCCGCAGTTTTACCCAGTTTAATGCAAAACTTCACCGTGCAGCGCTGCTCTAACAAACGATTCATTGTCGAGATGACAAGGCACCTTGAAATGGGTTCACCTTAACCTCGATGTACACTCTGTGAATGCTAGAAGACAACTGGTGACCGTTGCGCTCGACCAGCGCAGGAACATCCCCCTCCTTCACCACGTTTTTGCTGGAAAAAAAATATCAGTCCTACTACTTTGCATACAAACCCTGTATTGTTAGTTGATTTTAAAGATAAAACTATGGCATGCTCCTATATCAACCGCTGGAAAAAAAGACAGACAGGCACAATGCGCCTTCTTAGAATGGGAAATTTATTCTCTTGGCAGTTCCTTGCCTTTCGTGGTCCACTTTTTTTCTTTCTTTGAGATCACTTCCCGACACGCCTTGATTGTATGCCAATTCAATGGCCATTACCTTGACAGGCTCGGTCTTCATGGAGCTGCCTAGAAAGTCTTCAAGCTTGTCTTCGAGGTCTGTTGTAGGCCTGTGGGAACTACTGTTTTACTGAATTTTTATTAATGATGTGGAATGGCGTGTTTGACTGATGCAAGGCAATGGGTGATGCCTGGTCTATTCTGGGGAAAGAGTAGAGGTTATCCAAACCTCATGACTAGACATGCTTTCATGCTGTCTTTGTAATGCTGTGTGTGTTATCAGGCTCTGAATTTCTGGTCTCATCTTTCAGAAATAGCACTGTGTGTGCTCGATTCTTTGTCATGTCAGCTGAGTTATTATTGGGATAATCTGCAAGAATAGCAATCACAGTGATTACAATAGAGCATGTGGATGGGCATTGCCTTATGGGCTAGCAGGAAGTCGTTTGTTGATCTGTAATTACTGAGGTAATGACCCTTGTTACTGTTCATTATATATGCCTTTCTAGTATTGCTTTGGGGCAGCTGTTAGGTGACACCATACCTTAAAGGGGCCCTGCAACACCTTTCCAAGTAGCCATGGAAGGGCTTCATTAAAGGAGCTTATTTCCTCACGAATCGACCACCGCAAGAATTTTTAGAATCCGTCCAGTACGAGCGGAGCTACAAAGATTTGTCGCACGCTGTAATAGGTTGGAACCTTGAAACAATGTAAACATTGATTTTACCAAGAGACCTCTTGTAGGGTGAGCAAATGACTTAAGTGTACAACATGGGAGCTTCCACTGCTTATGTCTCCTGTCTCATATATAGTTGGTAAAGTAATAATTAGTAAATACAGTTTGGTCAATGTTATTATTTTTCCTAAAGTGAGCGCTCTTGTAAATTTTAGCATCAACAACACTGTTGAACACTTGTTGGTGTCAAAGATCTTTGTTGGCCAGAGTATTGCAAAACAGTTTGTTAATGCAAAATAGGAAGTATGGCCACTGCAGACCAACCACATGTGGGATTCACAAATGCACATTTGGAACTGCGATGTCCTTTCCTTTCCCTTTTGCTTTTTGGCAGGTTGTCGGGGATGTTGAACCTCGTAGACAGCAACCCATCCACGCCTCAGTCGTATTTCCACCCGCACTCACCGGACACAGGAGCGAGCATCTACCACGATGGTTCCTCCCTTGACCAGGCCATGCAGTAAGTGTGTACTTGCTGCCTGCCTACCTGTCCTCTTCACTTTTCCCTCCTACCCCCTCGCACATCCCCTGCCATCCCTCCCTTGCACATCAAAGGGCCGTCAGGCCCTTTCTTGTCGCACAAACTGTCACGCAAACCGTTCCTCGCATCACTGCCCCGCTTACCACCCCTGCCTTCCTTCCACCTTTCCTCCAAAAGCGAAAAGAAGGTGGATCCGTCGACGCTGTGGGCTTCAAGGAGTTGGGCTGGTGATCCTCTGTCCTCCCCTTAAAAGCAGCCTCGTCTCCTGGACTGCGTAAAGTGTGTGCAACAGGAGGAGTTTCATTGAGGAGCACACAACCTGCTCAGCCTCTGCCGGAAGCCGTCGAAGGGGAATTTTCGTGAGCGAGAGAGAAAGAAAGCGAGGACAGTGTTTCAAGCTCTGCTTGCCTGTCGAGCAGCCAACCTACCCACTCCATTTTTTTTTTCATCCGATATTCATGCGGTGTGCGCAGAAACATCTGTAACGTCTCCTGCGAGACCCCCGCCTCGCTCGTTTCCTTCTTAAATAATTTCCTTATTATATTGGGAAGCACTGCAGTGCCTCCTGTTACAAGTGCTCAGATTTCTCACTTGTAATCACTTGTTTACCTCATCATTAGTATTTGTTTTGTCACTTTTAATCTCGTTTCTAAGCAGCTCTTCTTTTTTTATTTTATATTTACGGAGCTCATTTTTCACAATGACATTACTTGAGCAAATGGTGCACACTTGCATGCGAGCCTTGTCCTAAAGAAAATATTTTCTTTCTTTGGTGTACCTCACGTTTTTTAGTGTAAGTAGAAGTTTCTGTACATTGTTCTTGTACGATAATATTGGTGCTTCTTCGTTGCCCCCTATGCGTCGTGATTGTGAGCTGTCTTTGTGTGGTGATCAATACTTGCTGGCTAGTGAGGCTGCGTAATTGCTTCATTGTTCTTTGCCTTTGTGCGCACAGAAGGAAAGCATCTTTGAACAACTACTAGGCATGGACATCACAGGATGAGGTTTATCCTCAGTGCGAAAGCCAGTCTCTGGTTGGTACAGTCCTCAAATCTTGACTTGGTAATTGAGGAAAATCTCATACGTCTGCCGAAAGTTAAGAAAAGATGAGGCGTTAGAAAAATTAAACTTGGAGGTTTTAAGTGTCAAAATTACGATATGATCATGAAGGCTCCACCTACATCTATAATACATGGGTGTTCTTGCATCTTAGATGCGTGTGGGTGTAGCCTACTTGGTGATTCGTGATTAGGAAAAGTAAAACCACGGGACACAGAAGGAGACAACACAAAGTATACTTCTTGCATTTTGCCCCATTAAAATGCCGCCGCCGTCGATGGGAATCGAACATGCATATGGAAGCACGTAAAGTAAAAATCACTTTTTTAAAAATTGAAGAAGAGCCAAGTTATCAAGAACTGTGGATCTGAGAAAGGAAGTTACGTGTTAAAATTTTTTTGGGCTAATTGGCTAAATCTGCCTATTGACTTGTTAGTAAGGGTAGTCATGTTGCTACTGACAATTGTAAGTTTGTAAAAAGTGGCAAAATGAGTTTTATCAGTTTAAAAATAATGAATAAAGTCCTTTTAATTTCTGCAGAATGAAAAAGTTTCGCACTTTCCCATTGGTAAACTGAATCTGAGTGCTTAAGGTGTGCCGGAATCCACATGTATAAAAAATGTTAGCTCCTGACCCGTTATGACGTCTCCTGTTTCTTCACTCAAGCTGAACAGTGAATTAGCATATTTTGCTAATTAGCCAGCAAATTAAAACTTAATGCTTAATGCTAATTTTTAAGAATTGTTGGAAGTCTCGGAGAAACACTCGTTATTTGGTATAGACAAATTCTACATACCCTGGTTTGATGTATCCAGGTTCAGCTGTAATGAATCAACATAAGTGTCCCCTGGTAAAATATTTGCACATTATTTGGTGTATTCTTTTTTCTAATATGAACTCTCTTCTTCTTACTTCTATAAGGGTGACAGGTGAAAACTGGAACACTTTATATGCATGCTATGTTAGGGTGACTGTCACAGCTGGCTTTGTTTAGTGAACATTACTGAAGTACTAAAGCATTTCATCGATTTACATAAGCAGTACGCGTTGGCGTTTTGGCAGTCGTTATCACAACACGAAGCTATCGGAATAGTAAACGTGAAATGGCTAGTCAGACAAAGCCACATTGAATGCTCTATAAACAGAGACTTATTAAGCAATGCTTAATTGTAGACTTGGATGGATGCTCAAACCAAATATCAGATTATTACTACCTCTTTCTTTTAAACTTTGTCATGGAATTACTTTAGTAGCAGCACTTCTGCCTTCCAAGATGTCTGTTTGTCAATTTCTCAACTCCTGCTATTCTATGTGTAGAAGTAAGAGCAACAATTAAACTAAGCACCTGTTATATTTGCAAGAACATGTGACACAGACTTTCTGTGGTCTTAAAAGTAGGGGTGTGCGAATATTCGAACTTTCGAATATTTTTTTAATAGCGTTTCCTATTCAGTTCGATTCACACCGGAATTTTACTTTATTCGTAAAATAAGTAAAAGGGTTTGTAATAGCGGAAAATAAAATAATGGCGATAAATCTGCGTGCAGCTTGCTTGGTCTTGCATTTTAGGGCGCCACTGTGCCAAGCTGCTAGCCGCTTCCACCGGTGCTCCGAGCGGTCGCTGCGCGACGATCTTCGCCGGAGTGGGGGTCCGCTGCCGATGCGTGAAATGGCCATCCACGGTACCGAGGAGCCAGCGGGCAGTGAGATTCGTTGCTTGCGACGAAGCACATTGAGGCTTCTTTGTTTTCGCACGTCCGCTAGCGCGACTTCCTTGCCGCGAAGTTCGGATTCGCCTTGTAATAGGCGCCATGACAGAGTTAGACCTAGCCATGACTCTGAGGAGTATGCTCAGTCGCGATGTGCATGGGCGCGGCGCCTGATGTTTCAAATTACGTCATGCTCGATCGCGAGTACAAAGAGCCGTCCCGCGATGGTCTTTGTTACAAGGCACAAAGTGCTGATAGGCAGAACAGTCAGTCCGAGACACACGTCTGCGATGTTCGCGACGAGCACGGCTCACTATCATAATCTGATGATTGAGCTTCCGCTTGCAGCTGCCAAACTGATGCGTAATCATATTCTAAATGATTGTCGACCCGTGAACACAGAAAGAGTGCGAACGCGTCACTAAGTTGCATGATTTTCGACAGCCATGACCTTGCGACGTGCAAGCAGCAGACGACGCCCTCCCGGAGCATTGTTCGGACTAATGGCGGGGCGTGCTGGAGCAACATCGCAGATGGAGCCAATCGGAGGCCTCGAAACAACTTCAAACATTTGCTTTTTGTACGCTTGTTTCTGAGTTAAAGACCCAGCTGAAGCGCAAAATTTGAAGATGGAGAAATGCTCTTTCCGGTTACCAAATGGCGGCGCCCGGTTGCGTTGTTGCGGAGATATTCTTTTTTAAAACGCTGTTTTTCTGCGATTTCCGCAATAACTTTTACCACCTCGGCAAGCGCAATAAATTTTTTACTGCACTTCTACATGGCTTTCGGTGAAGATATTTTGAAATCAGAAAAAGGCCTACAGAAACTGAAAATGTGATTTTCAAAAAATCTTTTTTTAAAATTTTCACTACACGAAAGCCGCATCCCCATTAAACAACAAATCTATTTTTTGACAGTGTGTGTGACTTGTAATTGTTCCTGTCTCGTAAGAACATGCTTAGAGATTCTCTGCAACTTTTTTCTGTAATTTCACTTCAATGTATTCGAAAAGTATTCGAGAAATATTCGAAAATTATTTGATTCGCTTTGCACCCAAAATTTTGCTATTCGCACAGCTCTACTTAAATATACGGCAGCTTCAAAGAGTTTTGAGCAATTAAAAGAATACGTACAGTGATATACTTGAGGTTTGAAGTTTTATTGGGACTGCATGGCAACATTTTGATTGGGACAAAAGATGGAATCGTTCACGTATTGATTTAGCTGCACAGTAAAGCACTTCAGGTGAGCATGTAAGATGCTAGAACTTAATTAAATTCTATTAAGCCGATTAGTGTGGCTTCTAGAAGCTCACATAGACAGTCTGTGTTCTGTGGTCTGTGTGTGAATACAAAAAAATCTGCTCGAATTAAGAGAAAATTGGCATGTGGTATGCTCAGAGAGTTAGTCATGCACTCGTATTTTCATTTTACTAGTTATGATGACTTGAAAAACACCTGCAACAAAGTTAAATGGTAGGTCCTCAACGGTGCTGATGACTCACATGATGACATAACTGAGTAAGCGTGAGCGTAGTGCTCATCAGTTTGGGCAGGCAGTTTTTGCGTACCCAGCAAAGCAGTGCCTTTTCTTGCAGGGTACCCTTTGACAAGAGTGCTAGTGCCAACTTGTTAACCATTTTCTATTGATCTGTCACGATGGGAAACTGTCGCAATGCGTGACATCTGTCGCAATGCCACGAGCTTGCTGACCGCCAACACTTCCTTTAGTGTGTGTGTGTGTGTGTGTGTGGTGTGTGTGTGTGTGGTGTGTGTGTGTGTGTGTGTGTGTGTGTGTGTGTGTGTGTGGTGTGTGTGTGTGTGTGTGTGTGTGTGTGTGTGTGTGTGTGTGTGTGTGTGTGTATGTGTGTGTGTGTGTGTGTGTGTGTGTGTGTGTGTGTGTGTGTGTGTGTGTACCGAGTCTGCTATCATTTTTTTCCTATCGATTTGGTATGCTCAATGCATCAGCTTTTCCGAACTGCTTAGGCACTGGCACTTCTTAAAGGTTATGAAGAGACACATCATTACACCAATATTAGATATTTTGTAATAACATATACCTACATATTTTACAAGATCATTGAGAAGCATATTTTCATATACTACCAGGCCTGATCATGGTGCTTTTCATCAACTGGAGGACTGTCGTTAGCAGTTTTCTAACTTGTTTGGGACATCATTACAGAAAGCATTGCCAAGCAGGGGATATATTTAGGCATTCATCGTCGTATGCGACGGTTGTGGTAGTCAAGCCTACTACATTGCCTTTAGCTTGCTTTACTTTAGCCTGACATTGTTTTCTGCTTTAATGTTGAACCTTTAAGCCTTGTAGGGGCTTGTTTCAGTGAGCTTTATGAAGCACTGCTTCTCACAGCTAACATTCCACAAATATAAAGTGACTACAGTGTGTCAAGAAGAAAAAGAAAACAAATATTCACTAGCAAATTTTCTCTTTTAGCAACCATACTGATTCATTAAACATTTTATTTTTTCCCCCCTTTTCTTTGGAGTGATATCGGAGTAGTAAGATAAAAATGAAATTTAAGTTGGGGTAGATTCCTTTGTTTTATATTCTACTGTATCAGAATTCAACTTAGATTATGTATATACCTGAGTGTTGTTTCTCACAATGCACTGTAGTGCATTATTTGCCAAGGTTGTTACAAGCTCTCTCTGTGTTGTTTGCCTTTTGTGAAGCTTAAGCGTTGTCATAGCATACAGCCATTTGCTAGCGTGTTCTGAGTGCTTGTGTACAGTCTGCCGCCTCTTCCACATGCGAAATTCAAGATTTATTTTATGCACTGACTCTAAGTGCCATAACGTTCCTGGGGTCCTTAAAAAACCGAAGACCTAATCTGTCCCCACAGTAAAATATTTTGCATCATTTGTAGACCTATGTGAATATAGAGAAATTTCGAATATCAAATCAAATAGAGTGCTATTTAAATTGAATGTAGGCTTTTGATAACTTGCGAATATTTTTTGAAGATTTTACAAATATTTGAGTCTCATTTTCCCAGAAAATAAACACTAAATTAGGGAAAAGTGTGACAAATTTCGTCCCTGTGAGCATTGCGTAGGCATGAAACGTGATAGTGCAGTCGGCCATGTTGCTTGGAAAGGCACACTTTAGTGGCCATACAAGGATCACGTGCACTTTCTGAAGACTTGTGCATCCGAAGCAACTGCTTATTAGTTCCCGATGATTCATTTGTGCCTTAAGACTGAAGTCATGAATACTACGATAATTTGGCATCATTTTGCAGTTATTGTAACGGCGGCTGTTCAGTATTTGAAGGTATTTCTTTCGGCTTGATTCACTGTTCGATTCATATTTGATTCGGCCTTGTGGCAGATGGGCACTTGCTTCAGACTAGTTTATCTGGATAAGCTTGGTTACTGAAGCAGGCTACACCAGCAGCAGCCAGGTTGCTTAAAAAGTCACTGCGATCTAAAAACTGTGTATTACTTTTCAGGATTTGCTGTTGCAAGTTTGCTGCTGTCATTCATTAGTAAGAAAGTGTCGGTGTGCCCCACACAAGGTGTCTTTCCTCCTTGTCATGTTGGCAGACATGTTGGCAGAAATGTCTAATTTCGAGAAGTTGGTAGGTGTGATACAAATGGCACAAAATATTCATCTTTGATGGGATGTATGCAGCTGCATGATTCATGCCACATTTGTACCATATCTTTGTACGTGTAAGCCACACCCACATTTGCACAGCAAAAAAAAATAAAAGCAGTGCCTGAAGGGACAGTGAAGTGAAACACTTAATCAGTTTAGGCTGATAAATTATTCTTTGAGAGCCATATGGATGTTAATCTCGCCGTCATAGGCTCATTATAAGAGGTGATGGAAGTCCAAGAGTTATGTAGGCCTTCGCAGACGCTGTCAAAATCTGACATTTCAACGAGTTAGTGCGGAAACCTCATGGTGTCGTTGCCACCGGCACTCTTTTATAACCAACTTTTCCAGGAGCTGATGCTTGCATGCCTTTGCTGTCTTCACTCACCTAATAAGCATTTTTAGGAGCATATCGTTGCGTCTCTTTTACATGGGTTTCCTTTTTTTTCTTTTTTTGAATAGAGAAAGCTGATAAGCTTTCACATTTGCTTGTGCAGTAATTCTTTCTGCAAGTCATTGCAGGCTGATGTGCCATGATGTGCCGAACTATATTTAGTGTTTCAGGCAGATTTAGGTTTTAGTCAGTTCTGAAAAACATGTTTTAGTTGTTTGAGACAGAACAGACGGCTTTGTAGTCATTGCAATGAACTGTATTAGCACGCATGTTGCAGGCGCTTTCCTTTTGCTTTTGTAGAAGCATTAATTTATGCATACTGCACATCTCTGCTAGGCTCTTGCGAAAAAAAAAAAGGTGTGCAGTGCGAAAGGACGGCCAGGTCTTTTGTTTTTGAAGTATATTCTGCAGTGAAGGTGTACAAGAATTGTTGAACGTGTTGACAGTATCGTCTGCCTGAAACAAGGCGTCCTGTTTGCTAAGATGAGGTGCAAAAAAGGAAGATAAAAGATCCAATGGTGTCTTATATCTTCTGTATGCGTGGCTGTTGAACAAACAGTACCATTGCTTGATGATTGCATGATTGATTGTTCACTGTTGAGCCTTCGATCTTTTTAAAGAAAACCTGCGCTGTCCATATTGCAGAATTGTTATTACTATCATTTTCACATTTCAGTCACGATTGTGATCTTCGAGGGCATTGTTTTTTGTACTTTTTGTTTGATTATATCTTAGATTTGCTGTAGCTTCTGGATATTGTAAGAAATGTTCTATTCTAAGTTCTGTGCAGAAACTGTGTACAGCTACAAGTATCTAGTTGCATAATTCCTTGCTGAAATTGTGAGGACACTCCAATCAACTGTGTTGCTGCTTTGAAGCACATGGTAATAAGTGAGGCAACACAACCATAACAATTTGCTCAAGACTGACATTAATACATTAAAAATCTGCAGATGCCTTGCAACTTCTCTGAAAGGTTGCATCCTATAAATTGTTACCGCAGTCCTCCAAACTCAGTGGGCTTAATACGAGTGCTGGTTGAAGCACGTATCTTGCTTGTCTTGGGCAATTTGGCCTTATTTTTATTAATGAGAAGTATCTATGAAAGCGAGCTTATTCATATTGAGGATCTTCAGAGAGAGATCACTTGTCATTGTGGAGGTTGCCAGCATATATAGATATGTATTTTTGATGTATAGATGTTTTTGCTCTTGTGCGTGCCTGTTGTGCTGGCCGAGCCAACAAGATCGGCACGACTGTGCAGTCCTGCCGGTCTTGTGGTTTGTCGTAGTTTGCCATCCTCGCTTGCGGTGCACACATTGTGCTGCGACTCCCGAGCGAAACGTGTGTTACTAGATGTAAGTTGTGCACAATATACACATTTTACATGTTATACATGTGTGAATTTGCCAAAGTGAAAGACTGGTGTCATCACCCACTCGCTGCTGCTGCTGCTGTTGCTGTTTCCTGCGCAGATATAGCTGGAAGATTCTTTTCTCCTCTTGTATATTTGCATCATTTTGTTGTAGTTTTTAAGAGTTTGTTGCAGAGTAACATTTTTCTCCCCTTTCTTGTCTGCTTGAACACTTTTGCTCCTTCGTCACTGTTGTACTTCCGTGCCATCGTTACACATTTTGCTTCTGGCAAGCGTTGTGTCTTGAAAATAAATGGTTATGTTGACTCTTTTTGTGGACTTGCCGTTACTGACTTGATTGACTCTGACTTTAAGTGTTGCAGTGTGTATTGGCATGGCTGGTGCAAACAGCCACCTTTACCATGTTACCGTTAAACCTTACTTAAGAGCTAAGAAAAGTAAATGTAAACCTGCACTTTGTTTTCCCAATTTTATGAGCAAATGGATTAATAAAAACCAAGTGGCTTCATGCCTCATGTGCTTCTTCGAGCTGGAAACCCAAAACAGCACCTGCAACTGGGGGTAAGAAAAAAGCATGAGCCAGATGATGTCCTGTCAAGTTGCCACATTGGCTCAGCGGAAAGCTAGCACTTGCTTTTTCACAAGCAAAAATATTGATTCAGGGCCTTTCTTGTAAATTATTTTTCTTCTCATGCTAGCTACGCAAGTGCTTCTGGTCTGGGTCATAAGTTATGGTGCAGATTTCTCAAGCCTGTCAGAAAATAAATCTTTTTTTTTTTTTTGTGACAGAGAAACTGAGGTGGGCGCACGTGCTGTCTGATCGCAACGCTCTCGCACACACACATTTTTGCAGGGCAATAAAGGTGCTGGAATGAAAATAGGTGCCACTGTATTTTGTTTCTTTAACTCGTCAGTAGTACCATTGGCAAACATGAGTGGTATGTGTCTGCCATGGTTACAGTGTTGTCTGCAGCAATCATCATTCTTCCTCTGCACAGTGTGCTGGTTCACCGCCCATGACACGAAGCAGGTCAGAGCGAAATAGGACAAGCTGATTCTCTTCTCTGTGCTCTCATCTTCTTGCTTCACCTGTTGCCCTCTTTCATACAAAACCCTTATACATGTGCATTTGCAGAGCAAGCAAGTGTTAACTGTTTTCGAATACTTTCGCCGTCCCCTTTGTTCTTTTTGAACTGCATTAAAACTGTCCTGAAGTGCTTGTGCAAAACTTGATAGGACCTCAAATAGCCAAATTCGAAGGAGAAAGTGTGCATTAGAGGTGGAGGGGGCAAGGAGGTCAGGTGCTGTCGAGGGTGCGGCAATTGAATCCCACCCACCCGCCTAACGCCTGTTGTTGTTCTTTTTTTTTTTCTGCCAGGGCGGGGCTGTCGGCAGCGCCTGACCTCGACTACAACCTGTGCGACATGGGCGAGGTGGACTTTGCAGAGTTGGATAATCCCCGTCGATTTTACAAACTTCAACGTTACCGAGCTCACGCCGTACCCTACCAAAGCTAACTGAGCTCCTCCCTCCCCCTTCTTCTCTGACAGGTGAGCTCAGGAGAAACCTTTTCATTTTCTTGTTGACGAGCACTGCACTTGCACTGCCGCAAACCATGCTTCTTGTCTTAGCCACTAGCTCTCCCCTTCCATTTGCTTTGTCGTAGTACATTGGAGCACGTATTTCGTGGGTAGCAGCAAATGTGTGTCCTGCACTTGCATTTCAGTTTGATGGTTTTGCTCTCGTAGCGGAATGATTGCCTCCATCACCACTTGCTTGCTTCTGCACACACTTCTCTGATCCCATCCCTGCACACCTCATCCTTTCTTTCACTCCTTTATTTCTTTGATGCCCTTCAATTCTTGGCCGTACCAAGCCAGTCACATTACACTTGGCTCACAGGAATTGTGGATGCCCCACTTAAAGCAGGTAATGTTGACTGTTGCGTTTGAAGTTGAAGGGAGTAAGAGAGATGTGAGTAATAGAGATAGTGTGTGTCAGTGCAAACGATATATTTTCAGTGTCCACCTAGTCACATCTGCTGGATGTCAGGTTTCACACTTGGCCAAATCCCAGAAACCACAGACGGTACAAATCGATAAACTGTCACCACAACTTTGTCGATGTTGAGTGTTCATCTTGAATGAACACGTGGTGGTGGATCAGTGACTGTGGTGGTGTTCCACTTAAATGATGAGCATGTGTTTAATCCCCGCACAGCTACTGCTTTCTGATAAGGTCAGGACAGGAATGAAAATGCTCACACGTGAGTATTCAGAGTAACCTTATGGTAGCTTCAATACATTGCAGCTTTTCATTACAGTTTATCATGGTCATTACATTTAATGGAACATCAGTTTGTTGTAGCACTTTTCAGCCACCACCTACAAGCAGCTGGACATTATGTGCCTATGAACAAGGGATGCATATTCACAGCTGTATTATAAGAACAAGAAAAAGAGTTTGCAAATAAACTGAAAGAAAAGGAAGTGGAAAATCAAGGGCACATACGCTGTTCTTTTTTTTTTATTGCATTATTAAATGGAAGCACGGGATGGTCCTGCAGTGGCTCTTCGTGTGTGTTGTCCTTGCCTTTTTTTTATTGAAATAAAAATAAATGGAGTTGTCGCATTTCTTGGTGATGGCTACCCATTTCACTTGGTTGTCAGGAATAAAATAAAATTTAACAAATATATATATATACACAGTGATTCCACTCCTGCGCCAAAGTGCGCCAAATTGTATTTACTGCGCCATCCTAATAATATCGACGAAAATTGCGCCAAACTGCGCCAAAGTCTCGGGTTTGAAGGCGTCTGTCACTGGCAATCGCATCGCCGGCGCGTCAGAACATGTGCAGCTTGATCTTGGGGCTGCCAAAGTCGCAACCGTGGACCAAGAATTATTCCGCTGAATAAATAGCGCTCGCGCGTGCGTCCCGAGTAAGGCGCAATGTCATGCACGGTGCCGACGCAGCTTCTGTTCTGCAAGTCGGCTCGACAGCAAAACGCGCTCTCTGCAGAGGCTCGTGACGTCTAGGCCTATCGGTAGCGAGAAAGTGCGACGGCGATTCATCGGCAGACGTCGTCTGTTCTAGAAACGCTGCTGATAGATCATTTCAAGCGTCGCACGGCACGTAAGGAAAGCAATCTTCAGTAATAACTACATGTGTGCTGCTAAAATGTCTGTCGCTTCTGTTTCCAGACATCGCGGAATGAAATCTGGGATCGCTCGAACAATATCGAATGTTCCTTGCTTCGCGTTTATGGAAAAGCACGCGAACGGTGGGAACGCGTGGACACTTTTCCTCAGATATACTTTATCCATGGATCTTCACCCAGAAGAGCTTTTTCGTAATTCCTTCCACCAGCACATTCGAGTTTGTAATCACTCTGCGGTAAATACCCCCTAAAAGGCCCTGCCCTTTCGAGTTCACGTGCTAAGGTTCCAATTCGAATTTTTGCTTGTTTTTTTTTTAATGTCATCTCATTAATAAAAGCATATCTTCTGGTCGGAGCAGCTGCAAATGCGCAGCTGTCAGTAGCAGGCCCGTCGCTGACGGCCCACAGTGAAGCGGCTACGCCATGTTACACGTCCGCCCCTCGCTTTCGAGGGTCAATAGCTGACGATTAAAAAAGCTCACAGTTTCGCTTAAGGGCGAAGCAATGAATGCGATACCAACAAATTGTAGTGTTAAACGGAGTAAGGCTATAGCAGCTAACTCTTTGAATCAGATCTCGCGTAACTCAACAAAACGCTGGTTTAAAGGAATATGGCCGCTCCAGGAACCGAAGCGTTTCGTGCTCGAGTTCTCTAAACGCGAAGTAAGTGTTGAGGAAGCACAGCAGGTTTACGAGCCGTCTCCTGATACCACGAGATAGCGGGCGCGGCAAGCGCTGCGCCCTTCGAAACGATGCGGTCCCCTCCCCCTCCGCTCCCCTGGCGTCCCTTCATGCACCTTACGAAAGACGGGCAGGGCGTTTCCTCTGTTGTTTGATGAGCAAGCGACGGCAGGCCCGCACGCGGGAAAATATTATCTCATGCGCTCTCCGCGCGACGGAGACAGACTGCCGGCCAGTTTAATCTCCTCTTCAGCCGCGTTCGTCGCCAGCGCTCGCGAGAGATTTTACCCGCGGCTAGAATGCGCGTGGTGATGTTATTACAGTTGAACCCCTTTATAAGAGACACTGATATAAGAGACACGTGGGGTATAGAGACACCAGCGTGCTACATGAAAGTAAGGGTTGATAGGAAAATGCATAACTTAGTACCCTGCTTATAAGAGACACCTCATATAACAGGCAAGAATTTCTCCCCCATGCATGCCTCTTATAAAGGGGTTCAACTGTAATTTGGACTTTATACGGAAGATTACGGCGACGGCAAAAATCCGCCATGAGTGTCCATATAATTGCTATCCCGACAAAAACTAAAAAAAATATGAGGAGCCATTTCACTCTGTGAAATGGATGATAAGCGAAGCTGTTTCGCGCATGGCACAGAGGTGACATGGTGGAGGACAGTTTCGTATGTAAGGCCAGGTTGTTAACGGCCAGGCTGTTAACGTTCAATACGCAATAATAATGTGAAAGCCTTAGATGCTTTATCAAACACGAAAATTGACCGTCGGCGGCGTCAATTCGATTGATGGCAAAAATAATCATAATGTGATGGCGTCATCATCACGTCATAGATCGTCAAAACTTGTGACGTCATCATGGTGTCATATCGTGATGCCTCGTGATGACGTCATCACATGACATCGTCGCTTTACACTGCTTCCATGATCGGTGCGCCGATCATGGAGCCAGCGCAAAACCAGGTGAGGTGCAGAAAGCTTGCAGAGAGGGAGGGGGAGGATCAGCTCGTCGATCGAGGGGAAAAAGAACCTGGCTTTCGCCTTGGAGTTTTCTTAGGGGAATGCATCAGCAACACTGGACTCTTGGCATTGAGGCACTGCTGTACATAACGGCGTTTGTCTACACGTCTGCTGATAACCACATGGATGTACTTAGATTGTTAGTTCATGAAGTGCAATTTTATTGATCCGGTATTCTGTTTATTTGCTAGTGTCGAAAATAATCGCCGAAGAGGTTAATCCAGAACACTCAACTGCAAGAGCCGTTATTTTTTCATTAGCGAGTGAAGTATGGAGTTCTCCTGAGATGATTTTTCGATTTGAATCGAAATATTTCTAGCCTTCATAAGAGCCCCATAATAATATTCAGGTGCTTGAATGTTAATGCAAATATGCTTTCTGTAGTGCACTCCAGGATGTAAAATTTGCTGCTCCACAGTGCTCCCAGATGCGAAATTATCTGCTCCAAAGTGCTCCAAGATGAAAATTTTTGCTGCTCCAAAGTGCTCCAAAATGGAAATTTTGCTGCTCCAAAAAATTGCTCCAAATCAGAAGTCCTCGGTAGCATCACTGTATATAAATGTCTGAAGACAGCAATGTCTTCAGACATTTAACAAACTGCTTATTCAGTGATTTCATTGGCACAGTACAAGTGTGTGTCCTACGTTTATGAACTGAAATGGGGCAGAAAAAAAAAAAGAACTCGCTGCTGTGTGAGCGTGTGTGTGCTTCCGTTTTAGAGGGGGAGGCCAGAGTCTTAACAGAGGGAGAGCCATCGACACAAACGTTCACCCATACCTCCATAGCCGTTTCTTGCAAGCGTTTAGATTGAAATGGCTCTCAGGAGAAATTGTAGTAGGATGCGGGTTTGATTCCCAGCCTCAATGGCCACAGGTTGTTGGGTGTGAAATGCAAGAACACACGTGCACTTATTAGATTAGGTGGTCACAGTTAATTCAGAGCCCCCCCCACTACAGCATGCCGCGTAATTGGTATCGTGGTTTTAGCATGTAAAACACCATCGATTACTTTTATTGGCAAATATCCTTTCCCAATACCAAAACACCACTCTTGCTACAAGAAGATACCTGGCAAGCAAGAAAATTCATGAAAACACTGGTGGTGGTGCCACCTTGAGTTCTTGCACTAGCTGTCTGTCTGGTGTTGTAGATCAGTTGGTGTCCCCTGGGGCTTCTATACAGTCGAATATGCATATATCAAATTATTTGCGATGTCATATTGACATCCCTTTAGAATTTCTATGCGAAAGTTTAATGTGGTACTACATGAGCATCAAACTCCCATTCGCCCCATAATTCGGTGTCAAATTAACATCTCCTTGTATTCCATGCAAAAGTTTTAACTACACGAGAATCTAACTCCCATTCACCTCCAATTACGATGTACACAGTCGACTACATCTAAGGTGAACACCTCATTAGTATTCAAGCCAGTAAAACTAGAATGTTTATTTTACTTTTAAGAAAGAAATATCTGTTATGACATCTAATCACAGTGTCAATAAACACAACAATAATTTTGCAAATTATGTTAACATCAGCTCTATGAGGTCTTGAATACTAATAAAGTGTTCACCTTAGATGTAGGACCCTGTACCTAACATGGCGCCCCTGCAAGTGCGCTTCTCGTAAACTGCCCACAAGCGCTCGCGCCGTCGGAAATATTCATGCCAGCAAAACAGCACAGTTTCCGCAGATGGCAAATGGGGCATTGAACCCAAAAGGCAGTGTAGGCAATGGAAGGGAAATGTGTACTGTTACTAAAAACTGTACACTTATAAGGAAGCTTAAAAATCGGTGAATTTGCATGCCCCTAGGTATCGTCGGTGAACTAGTGGTCTGACAGTAAATTTCATACAATAAAGTGATTCTTGGAATTGTATGGATTCCACATGAATTGAGTGATGGGTATTATAGCAGAGCTGGCCTTCACGTATCATTTCTCTATGTTAATGACAGTCGGCTACAATGGGCATTTCATCACGGTGAGGACAGCCAACATTGAAAGTGCTCAACGGGCAAACTGGACGCAACTGTCGTGCAAGATCACACATTGTGGTGTATAACGTAGAGCTACTGATGACTCTGTAAAATTATCTGCCAGAGTTACTCGCGTGGCAGAACATGTGAGGAAAAGTGAGAAGTGCTTGCAGTTCGTTACACAACTGTTGCGCCACTTGTACATTAGTGATTGTGTTCGGGAATGTAATACTGATGTTGTCGCAAGCTTCGAAGCACCAGTTTCATAGAGCAGAAGTTCTTGCATTACAGCTAACGTGCATTCGATATCTACGTTGCAATACAGAAATTCTTGACAAAATACCGGTGGAAATGCTTGCTTTTGTCGTAGGCCTTGAGTTGTAAGTTGAGGGCTTAGCTTTCTTTTCAAATTTCCCGTGCTGAACGGGAAAGCCAAGATTGCTTTGTTACTACGGCTTCATTACATACATTATCTACCCTTACCATAAACATTGGGCCACCAAGTAAGCTGACGTTAATGTGACAATCTGCTATGGACTACTGAATGAGTACAAAAGGTATAGGAAATTCAGTCATGGTGGCGGCATTAGTAACAAATTTGTACAGCCAACTGTACGATTGGTTGCCTATAACATCTTCTATCTGCTTGGCACTGCATGCTTTTTTTTTATAACCACAGCCCTCCTGTGCTTTCTGCTGCCCGAGTTTTATCAGTCCAAGTGTGTGCCGCACGTAGGGAGCAGGAGCTGCATGCAATCACCATTAACCAACTTGAAAAAAAAAAAAAAAAAAAAGCCTGGCTTTACACAGCAGTCATCACTCATAAACAGGTTTTTTTTTTTTAACATTAGCAATGTGAATTTCTTCACCCTGTAGTCCAGTGATAAGTGTTTTGTAAGAAATCACAGGCATGCAGCTCCTGACCAAAAGACTAGAAAAACCATATTTGAACAGAGAAGTCACAGGAAATGCAAAAGCAGGACCCAAAGCCTTGTAACCTCGTCCGTGCATGTGTAGCAGTTTAGTGCGCAGCAGTTACAGAGTGCAGCGTGTGCTGTGCGCCACATAATTTGAAGATTTGCATATTATTGCTCCGTAATAGCGATGAACTAAAAAAAAAGTGGAACCCATAGGGCATACTGTAGCTGAAATAGCGAGCCCCCCAAAACCTTCAACACGTGCACTCTGATTTTGTCATAGTTTTGAACCGTTGCACAGATCAGTTGCTATGAGATGATGTGTCGTTTGGCCTCACTGGTACAAAATTGTCAAAAATTTTCCTTCTGAAGTATCTATTTCTAGGGGATCACTGTATTGTTAAATAAATTTTAAGTTTTGGCTGTTCCTTTGAGGATATTGCAATGAATTGCAGTTAATTGTAATGTCTATTAGTTTTGTAACACAGCCTGTTAAAACTTATAGTTGTGACCATACCAGATCTTGAAAGTACCTAAAGGCAAAATTCTGCAGCCATTTTTTTTAGTTCTGACAGTTCGTGTTGAGTCGGTGGTTTCTTAAAGGGATACTGAAGCAAATCTGAAAATTTAGTGAAAATGCTGAAAATGAATTCTCGGTATGCGATTACATCCATCACTTATTGAACTTTTCAGCCGGTGGTCTTATTTTATCTGCTTTTGTGAGCGTGTGCCAAGCCACTTGGCCAATGTGAGTTGGAAGCCATGATGTCATGACTCCCTCATTCGAAGTGCACACGCCGTCACATAGCTGCACAGTATGCATTCATGTCATGGTCTCTCCACCAGTGTTGAGTTCTCCTCTGATGATGCAGATCATTTCAACTTGCCAAGAAGTTACGGTTACGAGCCTCTGTGCCAATCGACGAAGAGGAGCAGGAGGCTGTGGACGTGCCAGTCAGGCAGTCTGGGCCAGCAACATGGTCCAACGTACCGTGCAGCATTAGATAAATGTTACGGAGGATGTAAATGTGTTGTTTCATCAGCTTCGTTGAGGCAGAAAGGCAGCGTAGTTTGTCGCTTGTGTTACCTATGCGGTCAGCGTTCGACTGCTGTGCAGTTCGTTTCTTGCACGATGAGGCACCGCATGTGTGGAATTTCTCAGCCATTTCTTAGCTCTGTGCATACGGCAGCTACTGTCACATCCATGCTACCACAACCCATTACAGGTTGAATTAACGGAAATTTGTTGACTTCGTCACAATGGAGAGCACGGAATACAGTTGAAACTCGATTTACGAATTTCCTGATTTACGAACAATTTGGATTCCCTCTGCTGTTGCCCATAGGCTAATGCTTTTACAAACTCCAAATAACGAAACAAACTTCGCCACCAAACCCGATTTAACGAAGCATTTCAGGAAAAAAGATGCATCAAAAAAAGAGATCTAGAATGTCTTGCATCACACTGCCAGACATTCTAGATGCCATAAGTTTCTAGACTCAGCCTGGCAGTGTGCTGCTGGACTGTGTCAAGGCTGCGTCAGGCTCCGCAAGCCTGCAACACGAGCAGGAAGAGGCGTCACCAGTTGTGGGAAGAGCTTCGTCGGCGTGACGAGGTGGCCGCTGATCATAACTTCGACGACTTCGTGATCGCAGACGTGGACACTGACACAACAGAAATTCTCGACGGCGAGGAGCTAGTGCAGCTTGTTTCTGGTGCACAAGAGGAGTCTGAAGATGCAACGATCCGGATACTGTCGAAGCTCCATGACCACACCAAGCCAGGTGATGGACGCTGTCGACCTTCTAGGCGGTTTGCTGGGGCACAAGAGGGTGCTGAGGACGGTTTGGTTTCACTGGCCAACGAGAATTGTGTGCTCCCACTGCTCTAAAGTGCACAGGCGAAAATCACGAGCTTTTTTTGCTAGGCAATAAATTTGTCATTTTTTGGTTTTTACGAAGTTTCGATTTAACAAACTAATTCGCGGGTCCTGATCACTTCGTTAAATCAAGGTTCAACTGTATTCGAAATCAAGCCTCGTTTGCCTGCATTAAAGCTAGATGGCGCCACCGTCCCATGCTTTTGCTGTTCTTTTTTTTTTCTCAGACGCAGCTAAGGGAAGTGACGAAGTGTTCCAATCTAGCATATGAAGTCAAGGGTAGATATTTGGCCTTGTTGGTGCGACGTATTCATATTGTAAAGCGCGGAACTTGAAATGACGAGGACGGGACAGGGAGTAACACCACACACAAGTGCTAACTGTCAACAGTGATTTATTGGAAGCTGGATTTGATCTGGCTTCCAATAAATCATTGTTGAAAGTTAGTGCTTGTGTGTGTTGTTACTCCCTGTCTCGTCCTCGTTATTTCAGTTTCACGCTTTACAATATGAAAATGAGGTCAATTTTTAAATGTGTCCAGGTTTGCCGGATGGATGAGCAGCACATATCCAAAGTCTACACCGCTCGTCACCTCTAGGAAACATATGCGACAATGTGTCGCGACTGACGAACCTGTTACGATAGCCTTCAGGGCAGCAGTAGCTAGGCATGTCCTTCTGCCATGAGGAATGTTTCAAAACCGAAGACCGACCACCAAAAAGCATGTGTCACACAAAGGAGATAAGTTTCCACTGACATTTCAGACGAACCACAATGGCAAGTGAGTAGCACCGACAGCAATGAACAGGCACCGCAACTGCTGCGGCCGCCCGCTCACAGGGTGTCGTGACGTATTACAGCTGCTACCAGCGGCCGATAGGGTGCTATGCACAACTGAAAATCACTGAAAAGATGTTTCTCATCCTTTTTTTCAAATCACTTTGTTGAATTCCTCATTTTTAACATTTAAACTCTTGTTCTGCTACTAAACACCACCCGCAAAGTTATCGTTTTGTATCCCTTTAATAAGAACGTGCCTGCATTTCATATGCACTGTTGGAATAGGAAAGCACTCATTTGCACTCCGCTTGCTCTTAAATGCTGTGCACACATTGGTAGTGTAGTTGTGCAAGGCGTCATACTTTGCATGCAGCACAATGCTTGTGGCATGGGTAATACATTGCGTTGATCTGCTACAATCACGCTTCACTTCAGCTGTGAACATCTTGTGTGGTAAATAAATAGACTGAATGTATCTTTATTCCGCTAACCTGACGCATAAATACCCACATTTTAACTAGTTGTACTACTGGGCTCAAATGATAGCAAGAGTAGACATTCGAGGCTTCTTCAGACTAGTAGTGACCAGCAAAACTTCCATTGTTCATCCAAACATTATGTTTGTCCAAGTAGTGTGGATAGCTCGAACTTCTCATACCTGGCAGCACTGCTACCCCAGGCAGGAGCCGTGTGTTAGGTGCTAAATGCCTGTGCTTGATGCAGTTTAGGAAAGTGTTGAAACAGTAAAACCTCACTTTATCTGCGTAGGAAGAGTTGTTGTATAAGAATCACAGCCTTAATGCCATTTATGCAAGAAACGTCTTGAGCCATACTGAGGCAGATGATTAAGCAAACTGAAAGTTAAAGGACAAATGAGAATTTCCACTTTTGGGCATGTTTTGTCTTCACTTGGACAATACACGTGATAATTCTGTACCTTCTGTGCCTACAATCCACAGCCCCGAAGCAACGTTGCACTTGTCATGTCGGAGTCGTTGCAACACTGAACTGAATTTCGCTCAGCGTGACTAGGGAATAACATGACAGTTAAATGTCATGTCGGAGTCGTTGCAACACTGAACTGAATTTCGCTCAGCGTGACTAGGGAATAACATGACAGTTAAATGTCATGTCGGAGTCGTTGCAACACTGAACTGAATTTCGCTCAGCATGACTAGGGAATAACATGACAGTTAAATGTCATGTCGGAGTCGTTGCAACACTGAACTGAATTTCGCTCAGCGTGACTAGGGAAACATGACAGTTAAAAGTTATAAAATTTTTTTTACATGGTAGACACGCTTTCAAATGCTTCAAGTATATTGCACTGCACGAGCTGTGGCATTGGGAGTGCAGGTATTGCATTCGAATGAGTTCTGGCAAACGCATTAAGTATTGAATGACATCAATGCAAATGACAATAGGTTTGCCTGTATGACATCATGCAAATTTCATTAAATCTCAATGTATTGGGGAGTTAATGCCATTTTCTGTGCCCATGTGGCATGGGTATTTGACAACTGAATAAGGAAGAAAAGGGCAAAGGGTGCTGTAAATTTGAGGAAAGCAACAGCAGAGGTGTTCAAGCATATTATTCCATGTTGATGTACTGTGAAGCAGCATACAGCATCAGGCAAAAACTGGCCAATGTGGCTCCCGGCATTGCGTGGCTTGCAAACAATGCACCAGGCTGACTGACACTTGCATCAGTAGCTATATCAATGTGCCTGAACTGCCACCCTTGTAAAATTCATAAACTAACTATGGCAAGAGGCTTTGGCAGTCCATTTGGACTGGTCACAACAAAAGAGAATGTAATTGATGACCATTCAAACATTCAATTAATTCTGTAGATATCTGAAAAAGTGGGAGCTGGGATACAGTATTTTTGTCAATACTGGGTAACCTTTGCGCCGCTGCAAAATTGTAATGCTTAAAAAATAGTTTACTTTGTCTTCTTTGCTATTCTTTGCTATTGTTTTACTGACGTTTACTGCAGTCTTGTACTTTCCCTCTATACTTAATACTCATTCTTTTCTCCCCTTCTTTTTACAGGGAATCCAATTCTGACACAAAATTGTTGGCTTGAAAAGCCGCAAGTTACGTGTTCTGAGGCGAGGTGTTGGGATTTTTCTTTTCATCTTTGTGTGATTCACACCCATCCTACATTTCAAGGAATCCTCGTGAAGCCTCATTTCTTGGAGCTCCTTGGTATGCTCTGTACAGATTTCAGTGCTTTGTTGATATCGTAGTTCCAAGATGCTGCCACCAGTCTTGTGAGGACGGCCCTTCAGTGTCAGAGACCTTTATAATAGCACATCCTTATGGCCATGTAGAGTATCTTGACACTATTTTTGTTAGTCATGCCATTTAGTGTGCTCGTAGTACTATATGCACTGTGCTAACTGAAAACTAGTCTCAGATTGAGGCTTGTATGAGAGTGTCAGCACTGTGACGAAGTGCTCACTTTGGTTCCCTTTGCTGTGCTGATGTTTAGAATGGTAATCAGCGCTTTCAGCCTTGGCGGCATGTTGAGCGATTGGGTGTGGGCTACTGCTGGCTCACCTTCAACATTCAAAGGCCAATCGTAGCACGGCTACACTTTTTGAAGCATCTTGATTATGTCCATCAGGCAGGAGGCTGACTCTGTAGGAGCCATTGACGAAGTCAGACTAATTTAAGACGAGTAAACTGCAAGCAGTTTGCGACGGTATGAAGCTACTTTAGTTTTAATTGGATGCTTTTGTGATAAGAAAGGGCCACAGCGGCCACATTTTGATGGGGGTGAAGGCTAGAACACCCGTGTACTTGGATTTGGGTGCATGTTAAAAAACCCCAGGTGGCCAAAAATAATTCGGAGTCCCTCATTGCGGCGCTCTTCATAATCATATCATGATTTTATCACGTAAAACGCCCAAAATTATTATTGTGATAAAGTGTGTGGACATTTGAGTGCAGTTGGCAGTGTACTGGTGCAGCAATTGAAGACTGGGTCCTTGGGACGTGACAGTTCGAAGTCGGGAATGATGAGAAATTCTACGTGATATTGGAGAAGTTGTGTGTGGCATAGTTGCGTTATTTGGGTGCTGTCTTTGCATACAGCTGAAAAGTAATGGAAAAGTGGCCTACCACATGCCTCCTTACATGGCACTCGAGGTTGCAGAGGTTGCATTTGAGATGCCTCAAGGTCAAGGTTCTGCTGAGTTGTGGTTTTTGTGATGCTGTGATGCAGCATGCGGGAGCTCACAACTGTGGTCAAGGCATCAGCTCATTGTATTAGTTGCTTTCTACAGTGATGTTTTTTATCGGCCGGGCAGTACAGGCTTCAATTCATTTCACTTGAATTAACACTGGAAATATTCTTGTTCTATGTTTGAGCTGGACAAATGTTCAGTATTTTGTTGAGCTCACCAAATTTTCCTGTAGAGTTGGAAAGTGCTACATACGTTCATGTTCCATGAAAAATGTTCTGGCTCATTTTAAAACTGGTCGGTGTTGCCAAGGCCAACCTGCTTGCTGATCAGTTAACAAATGTCCAGGTTCACACTGTATTTAGTTTGCAAGAACTCTTTGTCATGTCATGTCATGCACACAAACTTTTCTTTTATGTTACTTTTCTGTAGGTATAGTTTTGTCTGAGTTCTTAGTACTTTTGACAGTGTCAGAGTAGTTGTTGCCGACCCTTGTATGCTCATTCAAGGCACACCTGCCTGCCTAAATCTCCGAAAGTTGTGTTCAATTGAGAAACTAATCTGTGTATGTGTGGTGTACATGTATGTGCAGGCTGATGTTTTTGACTTACACGCGCTCGATATTTTGGTTCCGTTTCGCTTCCCCCATGCTGATTATTTGTCTCTTTCCTTATATTAAAAGTCCTACCGTGTTAATTTGTAGATAGATTTTTGTTTGTTTGACTGAAGTGCCTCTTTTAAGTGTGTGTGTGTGTGTGCATGCTGCACAGTCAGAAGCTGTTTTCCGATGTTCCTCAGACTGACTCATTGACATCGATCTCATGCTCTTCTGCTTTCTCACGTTTGTTTCTTAGTTCATTGATCATCTTATATGTTGTTTGTTGTAATTAAGCAGAAGTAATTATTCGTTCAAAGCTTACTTTTTCTGTATATACGTGTGTATGTGTGCTTATTACCACTACACAGAGAAGTCCATCATAGTTAATCTGTCTTCATTGGCAAACATCTTTATCGCAGTGGGTGTTATAAGGAGAGCCACCCAGGAACTTAATATGCTGACAATACACATTGTTGCTTTTGATCACTTTACCGCCATGGGAATGAAAAGAAACAAAAAAAGTTGTAACTGACCAGACTAAGTGCAATACTGCTGTCTATCCACACTGAAGTGCACCTCTGTGGCAATCGTGCTTCTATCCCCGAAAAAAAAACCACCGTTACAAAGCGTTTCCAGTGCATAGAATAATTGCCTGTGGTAGCATTAAGCGCAAATGATTGTTTATCCCTTTGAGGATCACATTTTTGCAAAAATGAATCACCCAAAGGTCGCGCGTGACTTATTTCGAGTGAAAACAACCAAATATTTTAGGTGATGAAAAAAAATCGAAGCATGTGTGCAGTTATGTCATTATTGTTGAATGCATGAAAAATAGCATAACAATTCTTTTATTTCTTGGAAATGAAGGGACATTCACGCCACTAATTTTTTGTTTTCAGTTAGTTTCATACAACTAAAGTGCCGTATTTTAAAACCTTTCATTTTTCACTTTTGCCGCACATCATGTCGAGAGCTCAGTCTCGGCAGCGACTGGTGCAATCCCTTACAAAAACAGGTTTAGACAGTCTATAGACTGTCTAAACCAACCGTTGGACAGTCTATAGACTCTCTGAATCTGCTTTTGTAAGGGATGGCCCTAAAGCTACATCTAAATTGATGACAAAGTGAGTAATAAACTGGCTACAATAAATTGTTAAATTGATAGACCAGACATTGTGGGTTCTTGTGCAGCTCGAGGAAAAAATAGATGGAGACACGCATGGGAGCATTGTAATTTGCGAGTGCCTGCCTGCAACGAAACTAATCGTACGCAGGACAGCCACGCGGGCAAGTGTCTCTTGGTAACGCATTGAGTGACAACAAAGGACATAAAAAACTAGTTTTTCTGATGCCTATAACTCAAAATCACGTGCAAGAGAATGCTGATCATAATGTGCACAAGTATGGCCATAAACATGAGGTAGTAATACTGCGTAACTACTAAGGCGGCGGCCTTAGTAGGTGAGAGTGGCTACAGAATAAAATCTATCCCTAGAAGTCACAGAAGCAAATCGGCAGTTACCTGTTGTGTGAACTCAGTGCTGGGAAATTATTCAATGCACTTAAACCTGATAGAGGCTTAGTATAGGTAGTGTATAAGGGCTTAACCGTTGAAAGCTGTGAAATTCAAACAGTACATAGATGGACGTTCATGTTGTTTTGATTTAGTGGATGTCCTTTGCTACGAACTGATACACTAATGCTTCTTTCCTGTCTGCACATTCACTTAGACTGTCTTGCTGTCAATTTAGTCTGTTGATGCACGTCGTCTGTGCCACGAGAGAAATAATGACGCCATCACACCGACCACTCTACTGAGGTACCAGGAGATGTCTACTAGTGTGTATGATGGGAACTGGATAATGGCCCATGCTATTGTATGAAAAATGCTTCATGGCCATTCACATTCAGTCTCCGTCACTTTTAGCATATGAAAAGTGAGGTGCTAACCACAAACAAGAGGAGGCAACACTAGAGGCACCGTTTGTTTGTCCAACCACGGGCAGGCATATGACTTAGAGGACAGTGACCATCCTTTGACATGCCATAGTTGTGAACCACACCCGCACTTTCTTCTAGTATCATAAGAGTTTCATGGCAGATATGAGCGTTACCTGCGTAATAACACTGAAAAAAAGACATGGCTCCTGTCATTCACATTTTGTACTTTTCAGTGTAGTACTTCCTCGTTGGGGTAGATACGGATGGTTTGACACAGCTACTTTGGGACAAACTGTAGGAGAAAGAAAAGAATTACAGTAGTGCTGGAAATCCTTTAGCACCTGCTCACCATTTGCATAGGGTTTTTTGGCAGCGTAAAGTTTCTTGGCAGATTTTTCAGTAATGTTATTCTTGTACTCTTTGGAGGCTAGTCTCCATTGCACATTTTAACCCAGCACATTTCTTAGCTTGCACCACTGCTATAGATAGCCGTGCACAAAGTGATGACGGTGGGAAATAACACCCACCAAATGAACTTTTTAGAGTAAAAATCCAGGCATAAAAGAAAGCTTGGGATAGGTTTGCCACAGCGTTAAAAAAACATGTGAAACAGGAGGAACAATTTACTGATGCCTAATCTGTAAGCAAGCACAAGGATTGTGCAAAATGTGCGTGAAAGGGACAGATAGAGAGTATTTTTACGTAGAAAAAAATATATATATTTGTGGCTAGCTTTATAGAGTGCATTCAGGCTGAACACTGGTTGAAGGAAAGGTGCTGGAAGCCATAGCAAAAATACAGTACTTTTCTGTGGCAAATTGGAATGGCCATCTTGAAAACGTCTTGCTGCACATTCACTTTAGCACTACTACTAACTGTTGTTGAAAGTATGCTTTTATAGTTATTGTAGCAATTTGTACTCGTAACGTTTCATCGTGGTTATCACCCATAACTTTTCTAGCTGTATACTGGCTGAACAGGCTTGGAGATGTACTCTGATTAGTCATTAAACAGAAGTTAACCTGAAGCTTATTCATTGCCACATACCATAGGCCTGCAGAATTACAAATTAATACTGGTGGAGAAATACCTTGTTGCGTTGTGTATAGATTAACTTTCATGTGAGTCAACTTTATCATCCACAATATTGACTGAAGTCACTATTGCCATTTTTGGAGCATTGTCTAATGTATAAGTAATCTTAAGATATAGCTCTGGAACAATGATGCTGATTAATTTTGAACTTGCTGTTATAGTTCAGTCTTAAATTAGTTATGTGCAGTGAGGTGAGGCAGTATGGAGCCCCTCTTGAATGCAGAGCACACACTTCAGCTTGCATGAAGCTTGTCTAGTTCCTGCATTTTTCTTTTTAGATGTGAAGAAGCTTTTGCGCTGGGCTTTGTCTGTAGTTCCATTGGCGACCGTCCGCTTTCTACCACCTAGCATAGCCATCTGAGCGCGTGCTCGCGCCCAGGAGAAGTGTTCTTCCTCTTGTTCTTCGACTACCTTGATGATGATACGTGCAGAGCACTTTAGGGGCCCGGGCTGCCGTATGCTGTCCTAGCTTGGGATAATGCATACAAAACCATGTGTGCTGGCACGCGCTACCGCGTTCGGGCCTGTGTAAGGGGCTGGGTAAGACGCTGTGACCTCTTCCCCTTACATTCTCTCGGCAATCACGTGATGGCGTTGGGGAACGAGATTCTGCAGATGCGCGATGAACCCGCATAGCGTGCTCCAACAGGAGTTCGGGACAAGTAACAGCAACAGCAACTACAGTGAATTCATGGTGTGCTCCACTTGCAAGGAGCGTTAACAGGGCAAGGTGCCCGTGATGAACGGAACATTAAGTCGACCAATGCGCTGCTTCGCATCCCCACATGGTTCCCTTCAGTGGGAGATGGTGTAATTTTTTTTACCAAGGTGGATGTCACCATCCTCGTTTGTACACAGCGTTAAATTTTTGCTCATGTAAGCCTCACTAGGCGGAACTGCGACAAGTTCTTTGCTCCTATAAATGTGCACTGTTCACAACCTAGATTGTTAGTACCAAAAACACTCACTCTTGTCCTCAGTCGTACATAAACCATTGTATCTGGAATGCATTGTTGTGTGCACTATTTCAGAGATAGTGTTAAGTCAAGTTAGCCGCTTAAGAAATATGTCTTCTATGGTTGGGAATGTTCAGTGTCTTGTATGAAGTTTGATTCTTCAGGATGATCTACTGGAGGCCTCAAGGAACATGACAATGTGCTTTTCGGCAGGAAACAAAGAGTAACACGAGCATGTGGTAGTTTTCTTATTAAACATTCTGCAGGAGGTCTTATTTCTTTTTTTTTTAAGTCCAAGAACGAACAGCGCTAATGTTTTACATGAAGATATAGAATGCAGTGCCTGTAATTTCCGAATCAGTAAAACATAAAACCACAGTTCTGGTGGAAATCTGAAACAAATGGAACTCAAATTTACTAAGCTTTTGTAAAGCCTTCGAAGGCTTACCTTTGTGAGCTTCTATTAGTGTCTTAGGTGTTATATTGCGGCCAGTTTATTGTGTATAGGGCAGGCCACTGGTATGCAGCACATGCTAGTGTGTAGCACTTTTTTTTTTCGTGATGCTGCAACTGAACTTTTGCTGGAAGGAGGCTTGATGCATTTGTAGGCATGTTGTAAGTCACCCGTCAAGGAGATAAATATTTTCATACGTTTCGTTAGGTAATTAGCTCGTGTAATTGCTCATGTTACGGATTAAATTGGCTTGTTCAGACTGATGTTCTATACGATGCTCTCTCTCTACAAGGAGAAGTGGTGTGAAGACAAAGTGCACTAGGATGTGGAATACCTAGAGCACAGTTAATTAAGATTGCATAGCATATATCAGTGTAAATAGGAACATGGAACTTGCTACAAGTTTCTATTTGACAGTGTTTGCTGCATCTGTGTTATTTATTTTCTGACAGTTATCTTTGGGTTCATTCTGCAGAACTCATTCTACAGTTTCCTTCTCAGTGTCTTTATTTAAGTTTATGTGATGGTGCATGCAGGCAGGTTTCTGGACTTTCTGAACTCGCCAGCAATCTTTGTTGGAATGACAGGCACTTGAGCGATCATTCTATCATTCAGCACCATGCTTTTATTGTGAAAGCACAGCTGTCCTGGAAAAAATGGCCAGTGACTAAACTCTTGGAAGTACCTTAACTGTGGCACATATTGGAAGTTTCTTTGCTTTACTTACCAGGTGGCTAAATAAATGTTTTTCTCCAAATCGGTCTTGCTTGTGGTTGTTCTGGAGTTACTGAATCGTGCTGTTCAGACGTGCGCAACTTGTTTTTACATCTAGTATTGGTAATGTGGTCTTCTCTTGTTAAGCACACCTAGAGATATCTCGCATTCATCGCTAAAAGATAGTCAAGCTACGCTTTGCGCTCTAAAAGCAAATGAAACAGGATTTGCAGGATCAGCACATGTTGTCATGTGGCCTTGAGAAAATTGCCATGTTATGCCAGGCTGTCTGATCTGCATTGCACCCAATTGATTGCTTTGTCAAATTATGTTTCCATTTGCTTTCAGTGCACACCAATGATTGAGAATATGAATCTGTGCTCAGTGCACATTGCTTATTGACTGGCTGTGCTTATATGTACATGATAGCATGAATTGAAATTCAGACAACTCAGAATAGACAAGAATGTGTCTGTTCAGGTTTGCAGAGAAGTGATCCTGTGCACTGCGTTTTTAGAGCCAAGCTACATAGAATGCTGCATCATGCTCACAAATAGCTGTTCCCAATTTGTGTTGCTTTTGTTGGTGTAGGTGGTCGGAAGCGACAAGATGAGTTTGCCACATGCTGCGCTCTATGTGGGCCTCATGTATGTTATCACTGTTCAAGAAGTATATTCTTAACTGCAGCACTCTAACCCCCAACCTTTCACTTTTACGGCTGTAGCACATGCATCGTCGTCTTTGACCTAATGTGCTGTAAAAGACAGCAAACTTACAGATTTCGATTGGGAAGTAGTAACCAATAGGGCACATTGTAATATGCTTGTTGGCCGGCAAAATGTTTTGTTGGGCTGCTTGGTGACAATCTAAATACTACACTTTTCTGTTGACTGAGAAATTGTGAGGGCATCAGTTGAAGAGGCTTTCAGATTAGGCACCTTGAACCATTGCTAGGAATGTGCAATTCTTTGTGTGTTTGCAAAGATCGAAAATGAGCTACTTGCGAAATCATCACTGTTAATTGTGAGTTTTTATTATGTGTTGGACTTCTATACTTTCACTGTTTGCACGACTGCTTCTATTCAAGCAGCGTCTCTTGAACCATGACATTTCATTCTTGTTCTTGTGTGCAATGAAAATGACTCTCCCTCCTCATTTTATATTGAGCTATATGTGTTCACTTGCCTGCTTAAAGTGCTAACTATTCTTGTGTTATGAGTGCAAGATATGCATTTCCAGAGCAGATTTGTGCTGATTCTTCTGCTGTTGTCAGGAGGCATGGATAGACATGCAGAGTATATTGGCATTCGCGCAGAAGTGGTGAATTTTATCTAACTGGTTAGAATGACGACTTCTGTTTAAAATAATCTTCTTTAATTTATTTATTTTACTTTGAATTGGTGCTATACCCCGTTTGTGTGCAATCTTCCTACATTTCTTAATTTACTTCCCCATTACTAAAGTGTATACACACAGTGACTTCAGTGTAGGTGTTTTGGTCTACGATATTCCTAGTACTGAGATATCACTGAAGATAGTAAATGTTGGTTTGTGGTTCGCCTGATTGGTCCTGTCTCTGTGCCCTGTTGTTTTACAATTAGTGCAGACATTATGCGGGCGTCTTTGAAAGCTGCGTTTGACTGTCTTTAGCTCGTACGTTTCGTGCCGTTGTTTCCACTAGACATACTTGAATAATTTCTTACGGTTGAGACCCCTTCACGGCTGCAAGCAGAATCAAGCACAAATCAGTACACTCCCTTTCAAGGAAAGCATGAAGAGAGCTTGAACAATTGTCTTTTCAGAAGTTACTGAATTCATCGGAAAGTGAGCAAAAGTGGACAGATTGTTCAGCTTGTTGGAGAATCCTGGTTACCAATGTTTGTCGTAAAGGGAGCTTACATAATGGATGGCAAAGCAACCTCCAATTGAGGACGGACTCGTATGATCGATGAACATTACATTTTCTGGTGGTATCGCTATCTGTTGCCATGGGCAATCGTCTTGAGGCGGCTTTGCCAATGTCCGTTATAAGACTTGCATTGTAGACATTGTGCGCAAATGTGTGATAGAAGGAAGAGTAAGGCTTTCTGTACGGACATTGTTGCCAGACAAATACCTTTTGTTACTGTTTATCAAAGAAAAAACTCTTGATTCAAGTACAAAGCAAAGCTGGCACTTCAATTGCTTTTCTTATAACCGTGCGACTACCAGTCTGGCGTTTCTGTTTTTTGAAATGTTTTACTTTATTGTGCATTGTCTTCCCTTGTAGATTAAATGCTTGTTGATTGAAACACCTGTCTGCTGTCTGACTGCAGCAATGCATACATAACGCAAGTGCAAAAAGAGACCAATACGAAAGACAGTTCTCAAGACAGCAGCACCGCCTTATTTACATTGTGCATTCTTATTTTGAGAGCAATTATATGGACACCCCAGCACATTTTTGCCGTCGGCGTTGGTGCCACTGTGAGGTTATGTATAACAGAAAGCTGAGCTAGTTGGTAAGCATGTTGAAGAGACCAGGCGTGCAAACACGGACACAAAAGAGAAGTCAAGACACCACAAACGGCAATTGTGGTGTCTTGACTTCTTTCTTTGTCCGTGTTTGCACGCCCTGTCTCTTTCACATAAGGTTATGTATACAGTCCAAATCAATAACATCACCCAACGCGTTGTATGGCCTATGTGTTAGTGAAAGCTTGCAAGGCATGCTGACGACTGCAGCTCAAGTGGAGAGGAAACACTCTGGTAGTCTCTGTGCAAAAGGCGCATGGGGGAGGGGGGTCCCGTTGGGGGACTGTGTGGCTCCAGCAGGAGCTTCATACTTTGACTGGCCAGGCGTGATTGCCCATAATCTTGCGTGCCATGTTTTAACAGTGATTAACAGACAGCTCGTACCTTTAATAATAATTTCTGGTGTTTTACATACCATAAGCAAGATACGATTGGGGAGGCACACCTTAGTGGAGGTTTCCGGAAGTTTTGACCATTTGGGGTCCTTTAACTTGCATTTAAACTATGTACATGGGCCTCTTTGCATTTTGCATCAATCAAAATGTGACTGCCTCAGTCACTGCTCGCCAAGTTCATTTGTGGTTGATTCACGCACGTTTTCCCATTGCATTATGTGTCATCTCCAAATGAGTAAGTGAACTTCTTTACTTGAGCTTTGATTTTCTTAGTTTTGCACCGGAAAGGACAGAAGGTGAGTACTAAATGTTTGGGACCATAAAGGGTTAAGTTATGCCAGGTCGCATGCTAAAGGAGTGAGCTGGTAGCCGTACTTTGTGTAACATTCCAATTTGTTGCTATCGAATTCATTGCTTTACCCTTGTGCTAAACAGACTTTCTGTGCGCTTGTTAAACACAAACTCTCAAAAAAAGTCACAGTTTCGTCGCAAGGCCAAAGCAATGAATGCGATGGCAAGAAACTAATGCTATATGAAGTGAGGCTCGCCAATGGATACTCTCAGTTTGAACAGCGCTCCTGTTGCAAAGGCGGCCGAAGCAGCGAACGAAACTAGCGTGCTTCAAGTGTCGAGCTGTGACACTTGATAGTTCGCGCTCATCTTCTGTTTGTTCGTTTAGCGGCGTCCCTTGCGCTCAAGTGGCTTTCGTACGCTCCGTAACATGAGCGCGGACATCACTGTGAAAGCGTGAAACATCCCTCTTCCCCTCAGCACAAGAAAACCGCGTGAGCAGACAGCGGAAGGGCAAGGTTCTCCCTGCGCAAGTATAAGAAGAAGCGAGCGAGCTCGCCGACGACTTTTAAATGCGCCTGTCGCGTTCCTAACGCCATCTCGCTGGTAATGAAAAAACGCTTATAAGCACAGCCGTCTCCGAGTCCGTCCAGTGGTAAAGGGTGTGTATATAACGCTCACCGTTACCTACGTGGAGGATCTGCGTTTCGTGGCGTAGTGGCTAGCGCCACTCGCTGCGGAGCAAGAGGTCCCTGGTTCGATTCCGCGCTTCGGAAGCATTCTTCTGAATTATTTTTCTTTGGGGCTTTTATATATATATATATACATATTTATACATATACGGTGCATGACGACGGCGACGGCAAAATCCAGCCGAGACTGTCCATATAATTGCTATCGCAATATCAACTAGCTGAGAGCACAGCAAGGAGAACTTAACATTTTCTTTCTGCTGTCCCATAAAGTTGATCCCAAGCAAGATTTGTTGAAGTTACAGACCCCCCCCCCCCCCCCCCCTTTTTTTTTCTGACTTGAACCAGGTCTTTTTACCCCCACAGACTTAATAAAATGTTGGCCTACAACTGTGACAGAATGGTGTGCCTTTATTGAGTTCTAAAAGCTGTAGGACCTTGCTGCAATATAAGAATAATGCAACTTATCTACCGACATATCTACTGTGGTCACTGCCTGTCTAAATGTGCGATTCTTGTAGTCTAACAAAACTGAAAATTGCAATCTGACTAGAAATGTGGGACCAAACTTGCAGCCTTATTATTTATGCACAGCTAGCTTCACTAAGCCATCAAAGCGATGCTGGTAGCATACTCCTTATAGCAACGCCTTGGCATTAAACTATGGCTGGATGTTTGGACATGCCCAATTTTATTTTCTGGTATTCCCTTCCACAACAGGCACTGCCAATCGAACTCCATGTTTGTGGCCTTGGAAGGCTTGATTTTGTGCCCTGTATTGTGTCCTTCAGATCAAGAATGCATAACAACAAGACATCCCAATTAGGACAGCATAGATGTACAGAAAGGAAGGAAATTTGAGTGCATATATGCACCAAAATTAGAATATTCAGGGGCGTCTGTATAGTACTTTCCACATAACAAGGAGTTGCCAGTGTTGCTACTAAACTTCTCATGTTTATATCTCATTGTGGTCTACCATAATGTTGCCCTTTACAGTAAGTTGCCAGTACCTCATACACCTGCACTGCAGTGTACTTTTATGCCTTCATTAAAGAAGGCTAAAGCTGTGCTCGAGCGGTAAAGGGCTTCAGCGCACTGACAAAAAAAAAATGTGGCAAAGATGATTATCTGCTAAAAAGAACTGACAAATCTACAGTGTAGCTGGCCTTTATGTTTACACAACTCTTGGGTTGCCATGCAATGAGACTTGTCTTCAACCTGTAAAGGGTTAGTATAGAAAGCTGGGCTGGTTGAGTCTATGTCCAATACGTTTACAGCACACAGGTGAAAAAAGAGAACACCTTAGAAGAACCTACAAATAACAGTACAGTTGAAGACAAGCAGTTTTTCTGGACTATCGCTACTGGTGTGTTCTTGTAAGCCGTTTTGTTAACCCCAAAAAACAAAAAACATTTTGGATGTGTAGCCTTGGCAACCCTTTTGAACCAACACTAAAGACAGGCTTCTCTTCTGTTGTGCAGATTGCAGAAAACATTATCTGCACGGCATTACAATTGGCTTCACTGTGGCCAGTGCATGTGAATAAAATGTAGATCAACAAATTGTAACAATTCCCTTTTTTTTTCTTTCAGCAATTGCTGCAACTACTAAATTACACAGTGTATTTAGAAGTTCAAGAAGCTGCTTGTTGCTCAAGTTTCTCTTTAAGCACGTATCACGCTGTTGCGAACGTTTCACCGGACGGTTGTGATGACTGTGATGGTGGGGGTGGCCTGGTTTCTGTTACAGTGGTGGTAGTTGTCTCCGCCGCACCAGGAGCTTCCTCTGGCTGCTCCTTTGGCTTTGGCTTGACAAATGTCTTCCTCATGGGTTCCTTTGGCGGTTGCCAGTCAGGGAGGATCTTAGAGTGTAGACGCCACGTGCCATACAGATTTGAAATGTGCTTCTCGAAGACTACGTACTCCAAAACGTCTTTGATTATTGCTTCGCTTCCGTGCATTAGACGGCCGAAACGATCATATACTGCCAATGTCTGCAAGGAAAACCAGAACAAGATATTGTACACATTATTCAGAACATGAGTAGTGTTCCTTGAACACTGGATCATGCCAAACCAGGAGATTTGCTCAATCTGCACTATAACATAGTTAAGAGATGGTGCCATACATCTGTAAATACGTTCACCAAAAAATATCTTCAAGCTTACAAACAGTTATGTCGATCTTCCTACTTTTCTCCTTTCATACAAAGAAAGCGAGTACCTATACATAACATCTATTTTTGTGTGTGAGAACACAATGACTACTGATGCATAGAATGCATTGGAATGGATTAAAATTAAAAAACCAAGAAATAGAAGACAAAAGTGCTTCGAGATCCATATAGAACTGCCTCTACCTCTAAACACACACAAACGAACACATGCACACGTGAACACGCATGCACACACAGATTCAGCTGGACAGATAAAAAGAGAAAGGCATTCTTGGTGCTTTTGCATGACTATGGTGTGGCATGATTTGGAACCTTGTCATATTTGTTTTTGCCAAAATGCAATACATATTGAATGTAATTTTTGAAAAGTCTAGTAGGAAATCAGAGTTCTTTCTTCTCTTCTCTGATCACCTTAGCAGGTTCTGCTGTTCCTTGTCATGTTGCGTTATTTTCGCAATTCAACACTCCATAAAACACAGAGTGTGACTAAGGTACCTCCACATGACATAGGTTGACACCTAAAGTCCTGTGCATGGAGTTTATTGTTTTTTGTAGAGCTGTGCGAATAGCAAAATTTTGGGTGCGAAGCAAATTCGAATATTTTTTTAATATTTCTAGAATATTTCCCGAATACTTCGAAGCGAAATTGCAGAAAAAAAAGTTGGAGAGGATTCCTAAGCATATTCTTATGCGATAGCAACATGAAAGTGTTTCTTTTTGCTAGGTTGATGAAGCGCTGGTGAGGTGGTGTTTCATAGTTGTCTTATCAAGAATGGGGCAATGTAGAGGCTGAACTGTATTTATGTACATGATTTGGTGCAACCAAAGTGTTGCTGACAACACTTTACACGTGATAGGCAAAGATGCCATTTCCTCAGCCTCTCCTCCTCTTTTAACTTCTGTGGAAGCCAAACTAATGTGGTGGACAAGGGTGTGCTCCCTACAAGTCCAGAGTTCCAAATCTGCCTCGTAGACGTCGATATATAAGAACACCTGAAATTTTGGATGATAAAAAGCTTCGGCGTCCGATTTTTCGGATTCCCTGCCCAAATTTCAAGTCTAAAACAGCATTAATAATGCCCCCAACTCTGCCACATCTTTCGTCTCCACATTAGAACCAGCATTTTTTTGAGTTAATACTAGGCTTGTGCGAATATTCGAGCACTTCGAATATTCGTATGAATAATACAGTATTCGAATTCGCTTCGATTCGAATTTAAATTATTGAAAATTTCGAAGTATTCGAAATGAACGAATAGATGTATATTAGTCCGCTTATAACCCCCCCTGTAAAGGTGGTTTCACTGCAGTGCAGGGGTGCTATACCGTGAATACACTTTTCCAGAAAAAATCCGCACCGTCCGCTTGCAACTTTCTGTAAAGGTGGTTTCACTGCAGTGAAGGGGTGCTATACCGTGAATACACCTTTCCAGAGAAAATCCGCACTGCCGCGAAGCCCCACTTTAAGATTAAATGAACACATTACCCTCACACCGATTTATCACTTTTTAAGTTTAAAATCTTGTTATACCGGCTTATATGCTCCAAGTATAGTAAATTTTAAAACGTAACATATTTTACAGGTTATCATTTGCACTGTACCGAAAGCCAAATCCTGCTACTATTCAAAGTTGCTTCCACTTCCTTTGAACCAAAAAAGAATGACATTTCCACATGCCTTGCTACAATTTAAAAAAGAAACGTTGTGCAGGTTGGTTGGGTCATGACAGATATGCTCATTTTTCTTTGTAATATGTGATATATACTATTCGAATTCGATTCGAAATTATTCGACCAAAATCACTAATCGCTTCGAATTCGCTTCGAACCTAAAACTTACTATTCGCACAAGCCTAGTTAATACATTTGCGACCGTAGCGGAGCTTGAAAGGTAGCTTTGCCGCAATACGGAGGTGTGATGAGGTGAAGCATATTCAAAATCTAGGGACCACTTTCAATCGGACGTTGACTGTCTCTTGGCTAAGTTCGACCGTAACGGAGCTTGAAAGGCAGCTTTGCCGCAATGCAGGTTTGTGATGAGGTGAAGCATATTGAAATCTAGGGACCACTTTCAATCGGATGTGACTGCTAAGTTCGACCGTACGGAGCTTGATAGGCAGCTTTGCTGCAATACGGAGTTGTGATGAGGTGAAGCATATTGAAAATCTAGGGACTATCATTTGGACGTTGACTGTCTCTTGGCTAAGTTCAACCGTAACGGAGCTTGAAAGGCAGCTTTGCCGCAATACGGGAGTGTGATGAGATGAAGCATATTAAAATCTGAAGGGGTCACTTTCAATCGGACGTTTTACTGTATTTGTCTTTGGGAAGTTCGAATAGTAAAATTCGAGTGCGAATTGAATCGAATAGCAAACAAACACTATTCGAAAAATATTCGAAATTTCGAATATTCGCACACCCCTAGTTTTTTGTTGCGCTTTCTTTTTTCAACGTTTCGATTAATAAGCCTCAGTTAGCGCTCATCCTGCATCCTTTTTATTGCGATAGCAATTATATGGGACAGTCTCGGCTGGAAAATGTCCGTCCAGTCACCGTCATTCACCGTATATGTATAAGTATGTATATATATAGAAAGGCCACGAAGAAAAATAATTAAGAAATTCTTTCCGACGCGCGGAATCGAACGGGCGACCTCGCGCTTTGCAGCCCGCCGCGTTAGACGTTAGGCCACGACAGCACCGTCTCTCAGCCTGCTAACGGCGAGCTATTTATATACACCATGTAATTCAGCATGCTTTCTTAGTGGCCACATAAATGGCGCGACGTGCGCGCGTGTTGCGCGCTTTAAAGATTGTCGCCCCGCCCCTGCGAACGCCGTTGCTGTTCACTCTATAGGGCGTCGTCGCTTTCGTGCGCTTATCTCAAGGAAAGAAGGGGTGGCCGGTGGGGTGCTTCGCTTCGCTCGCTGCAGCGGCCGCGTTTGCGAAAGGAGCGTGCTGTTCAAACAGAAATAAATAACAACTGTGACAATTAGTTCACGCTCGTCTTGTGTGTACCTGTTCGTTTGTTTTGTGCGTCTTGCTTTATGTTTGAGTAGTGCGCTTCAAGTGTCGAGCTGTGACGCATTAGTTCGCGCTCGTCCTGTGTGCGTTCTTTTCGTGCGTCCTTTGGGCTCGAGCGATGTGCTGGCAATTTCGAGCTGCTTTCCGTTCTTCGCGTTACATTACAATTTATTGCTATCGCAATCATTGCTTCGCCGTTGCGGCGAAACTGTGACTTTTTTTCCTTTGTGTTTCCCATTGTTTGCAGATTCAAATATACACATCCATTCCAACATACCCAGCTTTCTAGTATATTGCTACAAGAAAAAAAGATTACTAAGTGGACCACATGTGTAATTCCCAAGGTCAGTTAGCACCAAATATAATGTGCTCTTGCATCTTATTACACTGCTTCTGGTACTTTCCGCAAGCACACAAAAAGCTAGTTGATAGACAAATACATTATGTACAACATGCGTTCGAAATTTAAATTGCATTTGGAAAACTCACGAAGAAAAAAGCCACAAGGTAATCCGTGGTCAGTGCCTATTGGCAATGCTCCTGTCCCACTAGTGCGCAGCTGTTAGTGGTGGCCATTGAAGACGGCCACACTGTACAGCACTTCGTTTCTGCCTGTCACTGCCACGTCTATTCACCATACCACAATGGCGCTAATCGGATTGAATTGCCTTGACTCTTGGCTTGTACTATCTTGTGGTCAGATGCAACAATAAATCTGCTAAGCTTAACTGAAAGTAAGATTCAAATATTTTTAAGGGTTTTATAAAGGGGCCCTCAATACTTTTCAACATGGTCAGAAAACGCTGCCGATCGATAGTCGAGAGCATGCGAGCCAAACATTATAGCTCTGCACACGGCCTGGAATTTACAATTAATTCCCGAACTCGGCTAGGAATCGCTCCCTCTTTCTACAAATGATGCCATAAACCCAAAGTCCACGATAATTGGCTGATCTTAGCATCGTGAGCTGCATAGTTACTGTGGCCGCGGGATGGCGCCACATGCCCGCGCACACGCTTGCAATCACACTGAAGGTAAGCTGCACGTTTGAAGAAAAAAAAGAAAAGTGCTCAAGGTCATGATGCGTGCTGACGAAGGGACGCATCTTCTTGCCTCCATGTCATCCCTCACCATGCATATCTCTCAGCACTCTCACTGGTATGAGAGGAGGAGAGAAAGCGCTTAAAGTGTGCAACAAATCTCTCTAACTCTGCTCATACTTGACGAATTCTGAAAATTTTTGCGACAGTCAATTCAGGAGGCAATAAGATCTTTCAATGAAGCCATTAGATGATTACTTGGAAAAGTGTTGCAGGGGCCCCTTTGAAGGGACACTAAAGGCAAATGGCAAGTCGAAGCTGATTGTTGAAATAACGTTCCAGAAAACCAGGTAGTGCTTGTTTCGTGCCAGGGAAACGACTTATTTTGAAAGAAAATCAAGTTTTAGTAGTCAACTGTAATAGGGTAGCGAGTTGGCGAGTTGGAACACACAGCGTTAGCGCATTTCAAATCCGCACAGTAGTCCGCACAGTGTTAGTGCATTTCAAATCTGCACAGCGTTAGTGCATTTCAATTCGTCCACCTGAAAAGGGCTCCTGACGTAGCGTTTTGCCTTGCCCAACGTTGCCTGCCTTTACTACCCGGCAGCTGGCACTGCGGTTTCTGCTCCTGAAGGGCACATTACAAGCCTTGCCCAAGTTGCAGTTGATCTCGTAATCCTCTGCACGAAAGTGCAGCGAGCACACACGCAGATTTCTTGGTTGTTTAGGACACTGTTGCAGAGGCACGGCACTCAGCCACTTCGGCATAGGGGTTTATTTGTGGCACCCATTGGAAAGTTACGTCGGGTTCTTGCTGCAGCTGCTGTTGCTCAAGTGGCGCACACCATTTTAAACATCCGGCAACATAACAGGGACGCGGCATTTTGTCGAATTTTCCATTACAGCGACTCTCACGAGCGTTCAAAGCACACGCAACAAGTACGCGAATAACGAAACTACCACTGAGACGCGACCGCGTAAGCGGAACTTTTAGACTAGCTGCGCTGTTCTCCTTGGTAACGCAAGTTCTTTTTTCCATGAATGAAACAGAAATGCACACGCAGCATTTTATTATGTCTTGTAATGCACAGGGTTTCATCTTTTTATTAAAAGTTGAGTATTAGTGATCAATTGTAATCGGGACTCTTGACGTCATTGGGCTCATTCTAAAATGTCCCACTGGTGGCGCATATTGTGTCCCACTTAATTCTTGCTTAGTAAAGCACTGCTGTTATAATACTGACGTTTTAGGCACTCAGACATTCACCTTTCACTCTGATATAAATTGTTATTTGCCTTTAGTGTCTCTTTAAAGGGGTCATGAAGCTCCCCTTGGGCTGATTGAAAAAACACATCCTGCGGAAAGCTGACACGGCTATGAACTGCTCTGCCAAACATTACAGTCGTGCGCGCCGCGTACATGGCCACAAGCGGAGCGCGAAGTTGCCGTTTCCCCAGGCACCCTCTTTTCAAACAGAAGGCCGGGTTCTCCACTCTCGTCGGTGGGCGGGGCGTCTGTCGCTGTACGTCGCAAGGAGACATAGCATGCTGATTGGCCGATAGCCGACGTAAATCGAGAGCGGCGTTTCGGACTCAGATGCGCTTCTTGCCGCGGGGGTGCCGCCACTTGCCGGCGCCGCACTCCTCAGTACACGGTAGCCGCACTCGCGCAAGCGAATCACAGCGGGAGAGCGATCGCGTTTCATGACGCGCGCTGGCGTAACTTCTTTCCCCCATGCATCCCTCCCTGTCTAGCTTCCAGTGCGCTCGTCGGCACGAGGAAAAGAGAGAAAGCGCTGGGAGCGTGCGCCAAACCCCCGTAAATCCGCTGATTCTTGACGGATTCGAGAAATTTTTGCGGGCAATCGATTCGGGAGGCAGTACACTCCGATACTGAGCATTAGATCATTACTTGGAAAAGTGGTTCATGACCCCTTTAAGGACTAACAAAGGCAGTTTTTGTTAAGGTTTTGAAGGACTTCTCAAAGTTCAAGGACTGCACGAGCACTGAACTTTCCCCTAGATTTTTGTCCCTCAAGAACAATCTTTATTCGACCATGGTGGATCGCTCAAGAATGAAAGATACATTCGGGAATCCCTTCATGTTGGGTCCCACTGCACAATGCTCACCTGCTGGCTGTGGAATCGCATGGTTATTTGGCCGAACAAGTTCTCCTTGCTGATCATGTCGGTGCACCGCACGTGAACTGCCCGCGGGGGCTCCAGGCTGCGCACAAACTGCCACCGCAGTGTCTTGCGCTCTATGTTCTCCATCATAATCTGCATACAATATGGCAATAAATAAAGAAAAAAAGGGCCAAACAGCTGCTTGTACAAGCTTTCCATGACTCTTCTGCTCATTATTCAAACATAAAATTTTGCACAGATGCTTGTTGTGTTGTGTGTGTGTGTGTGTGTGTGTGTGTGTGCGCGTGCGCGCGCGTGTGTACACACACACACACACACATATCTGAAGCTGAACTTTTAATGTGGTATAAAATTTGTTGCAGCAAACCATTAAGACCATGGCCAAGTAGCACCAAAGTCTGAACTATAATCTACTAAAGGCTGTCATATTGCTGCTGCACATTGTGAACTGCTGTGAACTACTGAAGGCTGCCACAACCGTACTGCCAAATCTATCACATCAGTATAAGCGAGATACACAAGAGGCTACCTACATCTGTTAAAGTTAAGCACACCCCTTGAGCTGCTGGTGCTTTGCTGTGGCTTCCACATGTAATACGGGTACATGGGTATATAATGTATTCCAAGCTACACACACGCCATTTGATCCATCCAACAAGCCCATCATGGCCGAACTAGGAGGCCTTGCGTATGCCAACTAGTATAATACACATCTGTGACTATACTGAAGTGATGTGCAAAAAGGGTTGCTATGAATGTCTACGTTGCGTCCCTGCAGAAACAAAATAATATTTATCAATAGGTTGTCTCATTTTGTCTTTTGTCATCCCGCACTGGTGAAGGTTTCTGTATTAGTGCATCCTGGCTCCACCAAATTCCAACACTTGGCTTGGTTGGGTTTGTGGTCTATATTCTTTTTACAAATGCTAATAAAATAATTTAGCAACTTTAGATTACAATGTGCTATTGCTGTGGCATTTAATGGGCAGCAAGCAACAAAAGACGTTTCGAACAGTTTGAGAAAACTCACCGGGTAACAGTGCTCGGTCACAAGGTCCTGAAGCTTTTCCTCATCTCGGCTGTAATAAAAACAATGGCAGAACAAGAAGCGAAGAGAGTTGGCATACACAAAGACAGGAAATTTTGGCGTTAACAATTCAGCAGGGACGGCACAAGTTGTTCGAAGAAGGCACATGAGCATGAAGAACACTATCAAAGATTCCTTTACGCGGTCTATACAGTTTAAATGGGTGCCAATGCTGCACGTATCTTGCATTTCGTCGCATCTTGCTGTGGTAGCAGTTGGACACTTGAGAGTGAGGTTTGCCGTGATCTTCCCATAATCTTGTTTGCGCTCTAGTACCTTCCTAATACATCTATGTCAGGGGTCTCAAACCCACCTCAGCTAGAGGGCCACAGTCACGAAATTGAGCCCCTATAGGGCTGGGACAGTGAAGAAAGCTGAAGAAAAAGTATTCTCTCCCACAACTAGGAATGCGGTTCACCGTGGCTAGGACTGAATCTGCGACGTCGTGCTCGGAATTCACCACATTTCTGTTCTAATCATCGCTTAGGGATCCTTGCGTCGTGCAAGTCACAAATGTGTATTACATCACCGATAATATTCAGCTTCAGACAGCATGCTTAGTTACTCTTACATCATTGTGTTGTGGCTGTGCTATGCTCAGCGTAAAGACTCGTTTGAGAAATAAGCCAATAACGACAGTAAATGAAACGAGCACCTGTACAAGCATACTTAGCAAGTGCCTTGTGGGCTTCTATGTAGATATCCTGGGCCACATCAGCAAACTCGACGAGGTCAAAATTCATCCTCATAGGCGCGGATCTTCCGCAGATTCATGTAGGACTTCCCACGCATCTCAAGACGCCGCATGCGCTTGCACGGCTCCCGCCTTGGTCAGGAGGCTCACTTTCCCATCACCCTCAGGAGGAAGGTATGGTTCAAAGACTCCACCTACAAGATGCAGGAACCACATATTAATGGCATTTTATCCTTGGAATGCCACACTAGGAAACACTCCACTGTTAAAGATGTGTATCTGACAATTTATAAATGGCTACAGTGCAGAATCCACAAACATGCACTAATTACTTTAAGTGGACAACAAGGCACTTGTTGAATCAAGAATTGATAGGCTATAACTAGGGCTCAATGTTTTCAGAGTTTATTTTTCTGGAAATTCAGAGGGTGCCTTTTCAGTTTATTTGTTAGCAGAAATATGGTGTTTATCATAGTTTATTTTTCGTAAATCCCGAATTGCTCTGAAATTCGGAGTTCAATTTTGCATTATTCTCAATACTCAATATCTTAAATAGAAACAATACCTGAACACGAAAACATCAGACCAGACACCACACAACACATATACACAAACGCAATGTACAAACACAAATACTTGAATATACAAAACAGCTACACTTGTCATTATAATCATAAAGCTTGTTGTAATAAACGCAAGCATACTTTATGAGGTCCATATATTAGACGTCTAATGGCGCACACCAGTGCTGCCAGAGGACTGTATATCAAGATGTCTCGTGCTCCCAGTACCCTACATACGTTGACGTTGTTGACGTCTTTCACTTCGTGTGCGTGTGCGCCCTTGTTTAAATGTGCGATGGGTGCAGTCTACAAGATACTGTTGATGTGAGGGTAAAGTTGATATCGGCCAAACCGGCCGATGTATCAACGACTGCTAAGAATATGCCCTTTCGATAAAGAATGGAACAGGGTCATATATTGACCATTAAAATTGGGGTTTATCGGAAAAATCCGAATTGTCAAAAAGTTTACCGGCCAGTGTTTATCCAATTTTTTTTTGTTATTTATCCGAAAACACCGAGCTCCTAGTTATAACACCGCCATGTTCAAAGTGTCACTTTGATTGACTTCAAGGGAGTTACAGAGCACCACCTCACACGTTCTTGCTGCCATCACTGGCAAAGAATGCAGACATGGGTGGTTTGTGTACATACATTAACATAGAAAAACATTCTTAAGATCTTTAGTATAGCAGAGGAAATGAACATATTTTGATACAATCTGCACATAACATAAGCAGCACTACTTATTTCTGCTGCTGATGCATGCATGCATATTGTGTAAATTGTAACAAATCTAAACGAGAGAGCTGTCACTCCAGTGATGCCGCAAGATAATGCATGTGTACTAGCATTTTGCTTGACGTAGTGAACCTTTAGAAGTTAAATAATGCAGTCTTAAGTGCCAAAACTAGGATATGATAATGAGTCATGCCGTAGTGGGATACTTCTATGAGTTTTGATCACCTGGTGTTTTTTAGTGCGCACCTTCATTAGCAATAAGCGTCAGCTGAACTCCGCTCAAGCTGATACTGCTGTCACTAAGCCACCTGAATAAAACTAACGACAGTGACTTTATTTTATCTTTCCGCCAAAGTGCTCCAGCAAGCACAGCTGATGAGGTTATGCATCCCTATTGGTGGTGCTGAGTCACGTGATGACGCTTGAGCCATCTTGACAAAAACAAGCGCATGAACGTCTACGTGCAGCAGACCTTATGTTTTCTTGACGCTTTCTTTCTCTTAGTTTGTTGGGGCTATGACACTTGTTCGCAGCCACTGTACTGTGCTGCGTACTCAATGCGTGTGGTCTTTCGCGCGAATTCTGATGCCGCTATAGTGTTGTTATCGAAGTTTGTCTTGCATGGTGCTTCGTTGCAAAGTCTCAAGAATGCAAGAATGGGGTTGCTTGGCGTCTTGCAGCTTTCACACATCAGCGATTTGAAAGATCTCGTGGAACTAAGCTTCACTACATACGATGAAATTGACTTATATGCATATGAGATTCTAATAACAGTCACACACCGGTGCCGATGCTAGATGCGACAGAACAAGCATTTACGTAGCGGAAGATATTTTGGCGTACTGTATCTTCGTTTTTCCTGCTAAATTATTCAAGAAGTTCTTTTAATGAATTTGATTGTTAGCACAAGTGCTTTCTTTACTGTCCTCCGTTTGCATCCCATACAATATCTAAGCCTCTGTATGGTTTTTGCCCGTCTGTTTACTGTAATATGTCATTTGTAACCTGCTGCTAAAATATATTCTCTGCTTTATTTATTTTTTTAACTGTCTACGTCATTGCTACTATTACATATCTACATTCCATGCGAGTTTACTGTTATGTCAAGGCAATGTTGAGGTCAAACGCAAAATAACCTGAATGTGCCTAGAGTACACAGTAACAAAATTTCTGCTTACTGTTTAGTAAAGTAGTGATACTGAGTTTGCATTATAATAATGGAAATTATACGAAAAGATCTTACAGATGTTAGGAAGGTGATTTGAGAAACATAATACCAAGTACTCTGTTTTTCTCATGAGCGTCCCCACGAGCCGTTTTATGCTATTTTCCATAGGCACCGAGTTTTCGTCTGGCCTTAACACCTAAGTTGACTATACATTATGTTGTATCGTCATAGCTTTTAAGGGTGTTGCCTGTATTATGTTCATACAGAGTGTTTCACGTAACAGGAACCAAAATTTACCAAGAAGTGGTTAATCTCAACTGGATAAAACCAACAAGATGGTTTGCCGCCATACGGCTCTGTTGAGTATTTTAACATTGCACTTCAGTTGGTAATTAACTAAGGTGAATTATGCAATATTTCTGATATTCACTTTAGAGCCAAGTGCGTTTCATTACGTTGTAGAGGGCATTCCAAAAAGATCTATCCAATTTCTTGTGGAAATGTACATACTGTGTAGTGATTTTTTCCTGCGTTTAGAAAAACCCGAGAAATATGGCCACGTTACTGCCCTTGTTCACTACCGTATTGCAGTGCTCTCAAACGTGTTTCGTGTGAAACAACCAGTGTATGGACCATGAAACAAACGGCCGGTGCTCTAGGCATCAGCTCCAAAGGGCGTCAACATTTCCGACTGCCGCGCACGGCAAGCAAACGCCATCATCCCTGAGAAGTGATAGGCTGACGGTACGTGCGCCAGTTGATTCAGTCGAAGCATGTTTGAGAGCGCTACACTACGGTAGCGCATAAGCGCAGTCACGTGGTTTTATTTCATATTTCGTGGGGTTTCTTTAAAAGCCGAAAAATATTCACGCAACATGTATGTTGCCAAAAAACGATTGGATCTGTAGTTTATAAATGCGCTCTATGACGTGACAAAGCGCACTTGGCCCTACAGTGAATATTAAAAATGTTGTATAATTGACCTTAGTTAATTAACCAATTAAGCACAAGAAAATAGAAGATAACGAGCACCACATGATGGTAAACCATAGGCCGTTGGTTTCATCCAGTCGTGGTTAACCGGTTTTTAAAATATGTGGTTCTGCTTACGTGAAACACCTCATACACTCGCTGTGATTTTTTAACACAGTAGCGCCTTGCTATTTCACTTATCTATATTCATTTTCTTTTTAAATCACCGTAAAGTTATTTTACTGTTACAAGTCAGCGGGTAAGCAGAGCTAGAAGTGAGAGTAGTGTGAATAGCAGCGATATCCTGCGATGCTTTGTGCCACCCCAACACATCTGAGACTTTCTGGCCAGCACAAGCTCTCTAAGAGAAGAAATGGTAAAAGATTACACACTAGTGAATTTGTTGCTAAGGAACGCTTTTTACGCCAGCAGATAAGTAGAACGTGAAAGATAATTGCAGTTTTGTGTCCTCAGTGAATTATGAGCGCTGACTATGACTCATCATCTTCACACGATTAGTCACAAAAGATATTGCTACCAGCGTTGTTGCTGCTCTCTACCTGTCGGGTGATACTACAGCATTACGAAAACGCTTACGGACAAGGTAAAACTGTACAGTAGTTTGCACCATTGCGCGGAGGCTTCTTATTGACGTTCTTGTAAGCAGATGGCAACCAGCTAGATGGTCGGCACATAGAGCAGTGACATCCATCAATTAGAAAAGCGTCAAGGAAAAACCACTTACAGCGCAGCGTATAAAAAGCTGTCATGTTAAGCAGCCAAGCAAATCCCGATAAGCTGTTTCAGAATGAAACTAATACGCTTTTAGCAAGAAAGAGAACTTTTGGGATACAAACAGATATTTCATTAAAATTAAATGCAGTTGGCAGCAGTTAAGAAATTTTCTAATTCTTAAAGGGACTGACAACTGCCCAGAACATGAAATGAGATGACTCCACTGATGGAAAGATTGTCCGTCGCATTGACTCAAACTAACCCTGTTTTTGTGAGAGATGGATTTATATTTTTATTTCTTAATTGAAAGTCGCAAAAAATAAACTGTGGCGCCTCTGGCAGCAAAAACATGAACGAACCGATGAACCCGTCCATGTGACCATTGATTGCTGTACGCGGTCGACGATTTTTTTGTTAGTATTGAAATATTGTTCGTTTCTTTATATTAAAAAGTATTACTCCATAAAAATGTACATATAGGCCTGCGTTAGTAGCATGCATTAAAGTGGTGCTGCCTTCGCCTGACGTAATGATCCCATGCTCATCAGCGCGTCTTGAGCAACTTTTCAGCACGTTCATACAACAGTGCACACAGTTTCCAGGTCGCTAAGATTTTGGAGCGACATAGTTTTGCTACCTACACTTGGTCTCAGAAATGATGCGTGCTGCTACTCGGCGCGGCCTCAAATACGTGTAGTGATGTTTTCGATGACTTGGCTTGGCTCGTGTGTCGAGAGAGTAATGACACGAGGACAAGCCACCCATGACACAGGCGCAGGCAACCTTGGACGCATGCACACACAACGCAGTACAGATACAGGGAAGGTGTATAATGGCACATCATCTCATTGTAACAGCTTGTTATTTTCAAAAATAGTTGAAAAGCTATAAATAAAGGTGGTTAAGCATAGTTACAGGAACTCTGCAAAAGCAGAACAACGATAGTTTTCACAAATCATGAGAAGGGCTGGCGCCATCGCTATCAATTCCCAGCGTTGCTGGAGGAAAGGTGCGTCCATGTTTAGAGCCTTTCAGATCGAAAAATACTGCTTGTAAAATAACTACGTGCTTTTGGGATTAACTACTGCAGCTACAAAAACTGCGAATGGTGAACTTTCTGTCGCGCCGTAAAAAAATGGGTAGAGAAAAATCAGTTGTCGGTCCCTTTAATAGTTCAGAAATTTTTTTACATAGGCCTTTGCTACTTCATACTATAGATCTATAATAGCAAATGTATCGAAGTATCTTAAGGTACAACTGGGAAGTATCGTACAGATGGCTTGCACTGACGTCACTGAAACAGCCACGTTGGAGCACCAACATGGCGGGATGCGAACTTTGTGATGTCACGTTAGCGTTATCAGTACATCGCATGCTGGTTCTTTCACTATTCATGCACAGAGGCCCAATAACGTTCCAGCGATGTCGTTATCACTCTGAAGCAGGTTAGTCGCTGCGTGATTATACTGCCTCGACGTCATCTAAGCCGCCATGTTGGCGCCATGTTTTGCGTTCGTGACGTCACGTGCAAGCTATCAATTGGATACAATCATTTTGTAAGTATCTTGTATCTGTATCTGAAATGCTTCTTGCCCGAGTATTTTGTATCCTATTGCGATACAATTTCAATGTATCTTTGCTGAGCCGGGAATTGAACCCGCTTACTTGTGTTTACCAGTGCAACACCAAGCTGCTAAGCCACCACGGCGGGTAAGGCTAGATGTTCATGACTGGCATTGGTGACTTATGTGGCTCTGGGTTTATTGTGCATGCATTTAACAGCGGTTCTGTTTAAAACCCTGGGGATCCGTTGTCCGCACCTTCTATAGCTGCGACAGCGAAGCCTGACGAGTGGGGGAGCAAGTGGGTGAAAGGGAACCTAGTGCAGAGAGTTGAGCCTGGTAGAGGAAGGGTAGCGACGTTGAGAATGGTAGAGAGGAGGAGAGCAAAAAGCGAAGCTATGGCGAGAACGAAGCAGGTGGTGTAGAAAGGAGGACCGGCTGATCACCATACTGGAAAAGCCGAGGGTCTCGCATTCTTTCCGGTATGTTCGCCTCGCATTCGTTATGGAATGCTTGAAAATGGCCAAGCTAAAACAGATGCCACCAGCTCCACCGTCTAATCAGCCTTCGCGTCGTTAAGTCAGTTGAAGATGCGCATAATTTTTTATAACCATCGCCATTTCTCGCAGGCTTATGCAGTCGGCAATCCATGGCTCGTCTCGTGATGCAAATAATTGTAATCGCATTTGCCACAGACTCGTACAGTTCTCACCCGAGCAGCTGATGACCATGGGTCGCTCATTCCAGGGCCGGTCGGGGGCCACACCTTGCTCCTTTAGTTTGGCACGCATTTCCTCTGGTGTCATCTGGTCCCTGTGGCGCATCTCCTCGAATTCGGGCAGCTTGATCTTGATAACCTTGCGCCGTCGCAAGGCCTTCCATTTTGGAAGCCAGTGCTTGTTGCTTTTCGCCCAACGCACCTGCTGCACCGACGGTCGGAACAGCCCCTGCGTCAACTGAGAAAGATGAAAGTTGACGCACTAGTTCGGAACACGCAGACAAGCTTCCAGTAAAGTTTTTCTCTAAAAGAGCGACAGCTCCACTTACATCCTGTGGAGTTGTGCGCTCACGCGCCAAGTCAACGAGCGAAACGAAAGCACAGTAAGCACTAAGCAAAACAAGTTGCATATACACGCAATCTATGGTTCTTATGATCAGATCCTTTCAATAACATTACCGATCAGCACGACTAAATATCGACTTAGAGGAGTTACGTGCCTTCGAGCGATCAACGGAAGGCTCTTAGAGACAACCATCACACAGATCTCGAAAAGGGTAGGCTGTCGCGAATACAGCATATATCGTTGCGAAGCTAAGATACCCGGCATAAAACAGCACGAAACCTGCTTACTGAGCGTCCGGCACCGCTGATCGCGAGCCGAAGCATGAGGTACTGCAGTGTGCAGCCATGTTGACTGTTTCGGGTTTCCGTTTCCAATGCAATTAAACGACCCAGAAAAAGAGGTTCGCAAAAAAGCGGAGTATATTTTTACTTCATTTGTATATATTTATCGAGTTAAACTCGTTAAATAAAGTCGAAAATAACTTCAGAAACCAAGGTTTTTTTTTCGGCAACGATCTTTTTGGTTTGATTTTTACCCTCAGGTGTGCAGCAGCGCTCGTCCACACGACGTATTGGGGTTAGGGCTGCGGAACTTGAGAAACTTTCAGTAAGTATTTTCAGCGTATTACGACTACTCGTTATTGCTCTTATTGCCAGACAACGTGTGGGCATCATGGTTCGCGTGTCATTTTGGCGGAACGGCTAGTAGCAAATAACGCCGGGCGACGAGCTCGGCGGTGTGCTCCCTAATCGCTATTAAGCCTCGTCGCTCTGCGCCGTTGTCAGGCAATTTTCTTCGGAGTGCCGTGGTTTCAAAGCGTGAACCTGCATTGCCGTCTTCGTAGGGCATGGAGTGAAGTGGTATCACCCGCGACCGTATCGTCGTGGGGCGAAAATAAACGGTCGAGCGTGCTAAACTCGACAACCGGGGTTTGCGAACATTTTTATTGCGCAGTGTGGTAGGCCTCGCTGTCGGAAACGCGTGTGTGATTCAACCAACGACGAGTGCTTCCCCGATGTGCGCGTGTGAAGGACGAGCGTCTCACTTCGCTGTGGTCTGGGTGCCTGTCTACACGGTTTTCTGCAACAGGCTCGCGTTAAGATTTTAACCGCGGCCTATCACATCGGTGGTTGAGGAAATTTGAACTGCGCAAATGCGTTCATTCAAAGCTCCGCTTGATGATGCCGGTAGACATCACAGACGCCGGCTGACATTTGAGTCTGTTCTGCGCCCGGCTAATACGTTCATGTTATTCGTGTATGTGTTTTCGTGTATTCGTGTCGCAAGAACTGTGCACTGAGAGCATGGTGCTGCGTAACTTCAGGGTCCGAGTTCTACTCCGCCGACTGCCCTCCTGCGCACTCATTTTTTTTTTCTTACAACGGCGCGTACGCGGCTTCAGTGATAAGCAGTGTGTAGTAAGGAGGAATGCACTGCTCCTTCGTTTCTTTTTATTTTTGGCGAGGCTTTGCGCTTGGAGGATGCGTTTATGGTTGACTCGTTTGCAATATATCAGAGCAAAAGCGGTCTCCGTTCGACGGCGACCCTAACAACCAGTCTTGAGATAGCCGGCGTTTTTCGCATCTCCTTTATATAATTTTCTTCGTTCTACGCCAGCTTTCACGTTTCTTTTTTTAACTTTTGTTCTCGCCGCGGGCGCGTCACTCGCCAGGCGACCTTGGCCATTGGTGCCGATTCACGCAGGAGTCATCTTCGTGTTCGTTTTTACCCTAGCGCCTTCTCTCCCGCAGACCTGTTGCCACGGGACATTTGCAGTGTAACGCCTGTTACGAGTTGCAACGGTTGCAGTGGTGCTATCGCGCTACGGTTCATTTTCGCTTTATTTTCTTTGCCTATATAGTAATTACAACCTCTCGGTGACACCGGCCCCCAGCATGACTGAACCCGTTTGACGAGGAAGCGCAATTTGCTGCCTCTATTACCCGAGCTCTCGGTTTGATGACTGATAAAAGGGGCAGCGTGCTTCCTAATTCGTAGCTTGCATCTGTTTGGTTATAATCATATATATGCGCAGGCGGGGGGCGGGGGATTCAATTCGGGCTTAACCTGTGTGTATGATTGGGGTCAAAATACCTTTGTAATGGCTGTTTATGTGCAGTGTACAAAAGCAATGAAATGGTAGCAAAATTACCCAAAAGTTCCGCAGGACCCATTCACAAGCTGAGTGAATATTTTATCTGCCACCTTTTGGCAGAGATTAGTATGGCATTCGTGCATGAGGAATGTCAGAAGTGGGATTATCTGGTCGTTATGTCAAGAATATGCAGTATGTTTTGAGGCATAGATCGAGTTTGTGTTTAGAATTGCCAGGTGTAAAAGACAAAAAGTAGTGAAATTTAGCCAGGGGTAGCAAAATTAGCCTAAAGTAGCCACAAGTGCGTTAAAACGGCTGCAACATTTTTATGTAAATGACTAAATACAGAGCCTTTTAGCGAACTTGTAAAAAGTACAGCCTCAACCTTCCGCAGTCATAATCGCTGAGAATCAAGCATAAACTGATGACTTTGGCAATAATTTCGTGCAGGATGACGAAGTTTTTTGCGCTTTTGCAAAAATCAGTCTCAACAAGTCTTGCATGCCTTTTCTTAAATGGACTTGAAGTAACATCCATGCGGCGACAGTAAAAATGAGTATTGCATGAATGTGCTCAACATTGGAGTTGTGGGGTTCGAAGCATAAATTGTAGTCATTTTCGCAATCATTTTTTGCGCGATACCGAAGCTTATGTCCCTGAGTCGCAATCCGAACCTAATATGAAGAAACGACGCAAGTAGTTAGATATCTAATGTCTGAGTGCAGAGAGGCTTGGATGCGGAACGCTTTCAGTTGTCCTAGTCTCATCCAGTTACTGTTTATAAAGACGCGTTCAGCAATATAGATGGTCTAATTGTGGCTCCATGCAACAGTTTTCCCTGAGAGCCCTCGCCACGCATCCAGAAGTCCTTGCTTTTGTATAATGCAAGCATCAAATGATTTTGTGAGCTGGAAGCACGCCGTGGCCGCCTTGTTTTGACACTGCATACTGGAACGGCAGCAGCTACAACACCACCAGATATTGATAATTTGGTTAAAATTGAAGAAACAAGAAAGTTGCCAAGGTGTTTTTTTCTGCTGCCACCGGCCTAAAGAGTAGTCACATTGGTGCAATGTAGCCAAATCTGGCAACCCTGTTAGTTGTGTGATCGGCTAGTTTCTGCTCACTTTCTATTTTTCCCAGTGCATAGGACAAGGATGCACTGATCTTTACCTCACTTACTCACCATTCTACTTAGCAGGCCTATGAGCCAACTATTAATAAGACATCATCAACATTACCACATACTGCTTGCGAGTATAGTGTTCTCGCAGTGTTCATTTCATATGGAAATGTTAGTATCAAAGAGGGTCTCTTGGCAGCAGAGCGTTGCGACTTGTGCTGTTGTTACTCTTGTAATGATCCATAAGCGTTTCTTCAGAAGGTTAGCTGTCAAGTTAAACTGCATCGTGATGTATGAAACTCTTGAAGAATTAAACATTGGTGTAGCTTGCTTGGCAAATAAACAACCTGTGCCCTTCTGTAATGAACAGTTTTTTCTCCTGTCTGGACTCATTGGATATGTTTTCTTAAAGGGACTGTCTACCGCTCAGAAAAATTTTTTTGATTGTGGTGAAAATGAGAAGATTGTCACATCGGCAGTAACGAGCACACTTTTGTCCAATAAAAAAATGAATATTTTTAATTTGGCTCTCAAAGTTGTGAATGTATGACCGCTAGTGTCACCAAACAGCGATGTGGTTCACTCTAGCGGTATGAGCAGAAAGCTCTATGTATAACTTAAAGTTGTGTTTTATGCACTTTTGGCAGCTTTCCTTCGCATCAGAGAGTAATTTTTGCTCTTTTTCTCACGCATTCAAAGAGGTGCTTGGTGGCGCTGCCAGCAACGCATTTGCCTGCCTGCCTGCGGCGGAGAAACGCGAGCACAGTGTCCGGCGCCGCTAATAAAAACAGCAAAAAAAAAAGGCGTCTTGGGTGTAGAGCAGTGCGACTGACTTAAGGGAATTTTCCAACCATGCCCGTGAGTCCTCATGTGTAAAGTGCATACCAGTATTCACCGAGCTTCTACATTGAAGATTGTGCCTTCAGGTTCCGCTTCACCATGGCGTCAGTGTTGGCTGTCATGTTGCACAGGATATGCAACACAGAACACATAAACATAACTGAAGAACTGCAGGTACCTTCGTTTTCTGTGAAGCACGTCTCGTTCATTTTAGTTGCACGTTTGGCAATGAGTGGAACCACTAAGATTCATTTCACCAGGCCGGTGTACCAGTGTTGCTGGACAGACCAACCTTTCCTCTCGACTGCGGTGGTTTTTCAGGCTGACTAAACAAAGCTGGAGAGACTGTGGTAATAATACTGTATTTGATAGTTTGCTGCTTTAAACGACCTCTACGGTTTTTTATTATAAAACAAAACCTAATGAAGCCTGCAAAAACTGTATGTGGTTCCAGTTTTTGACTTTCACCAACACTACAATTGTCATCGCGTCCACCAACTAGTGTTGTGTGGTTCTTACACCAATGGAAAAAACACTTAAAGCAGATTTAAAAGTTCTGTATTAGAAATTTCTACTCGCTTTCTAGAGAAACCATTGCAAGGTTGGTCACAAAACAGAAAAGTGATGAAGGACGGTAGACAGTCCCTTCAGCCTTGTTTTATTTGAGCTATGTTGGCTTCCATGCCATGAAGATCTGCAGCCATGGCATTTAGAATTTTTTTATGCTATTCACCCCCATTTGTGCACTTGTCTTTAGGGTGATGCTCAGGTACTGGGCTGCGGTAACAGTCTTGAGACGTCCGTAATCTTTAACTCATGGTATTAGTGAATGACTCGATCATAATGATAGTGAGTTGTAATGTAATTCTTTGTGTGGATTACGGTCAGTTTGCACAGTTTCAAGTGGATGTTTACCTAATTTTGAAGTATAACACTTTTGCTGATTGTTTTGCCTTTGCCATTCTTTTCAGCTGCTTTTGTATGAGTCAGAAACCCGAAAAACCGACACTATCAGGTCAACGTATCAAGACCAGGAAAAGAGGTTTGGGAGACATTTCACGTATTTTTGTACGGTGATACATTGAGTCCTTTCAAGCTGGGACTCGTATGCGAGCTGTTATATGAAAGCAGTGAGGTCTGTTTTGGTCGCAACAATATCTGCTGCAGAGTTGGACATTGTGGATTAAAATCTCAGCCATGGTAACATTTAACTGAGGTAAAGGGGGGGATTAGCACACTTGTGTACTTGTATATAGGTGCATGTTAAAGTTAATAAGTAACCCGATGTGGTCAAAGTATTACTTCACCCTTCTTTTTTGCTACATTCATATTCCCAGTGCTGTTTTGGTATGTTGAACCCCCCATTAGTCACTCAATTGGTTTGGCAAAGCTCATTGTAGTCTAAAAGGATACAATGCTGTGCATGGAAGTTGTCACCTTGAAACATGTGCATTGGCAGGGGGGTGCACGAGGGGCACCGCCCCCTTCAGGCCACATCAGCATTTGCCCCCGCCCAAGACACCAGCGCTCTCCCTCTCCCCCAGACATGATGCAAAATGAGTTTACCACCCCACCCCCCAGACAAAATCTTGCTGCTGACAGTAATGCCTTGAAATGCCCATAAATAACGTGAGTAGGTTAGGCAGATGTCGGGGACACAGAAACACTGCAAACAGCCAGTGTATATTGGCAACTGTAGCCACGAAAATGGCTCACAGCGTACATGTTTACTGAAGTAGAAAGGGGTGGTTAGGAAATAGGGTAATCCATATTTCAGAGAACCGTGCGGTTTCGCCTTCCCCCATGCCCTTTCCCATAGGGAATTCAGTTTGCAAGTGTTGGTTTGTTTTCTGTAGTAGGTTGAAAGCTGGCAAACTTGGTATGTGCTTGTTGATGGCTACCACTTTCCTGACCACTGAAATGCTTCACTCTTGTCACTGTCTCTCTTTTGCAGATGAAAAGGAGAAGTATGACCCTTCAGGGTTTCGTGATGCCATACTGCAGGGTTTTGCAGAGGCTGGGTCTGACCTAGATGCAGTGCACAAGTTCTTGGATGCAGCCGGCTCTAAGTTGGACTACCGCCGCTATGGAGAGGTCATCTTTGACATTCTCCTGGCTGGCGGCATCTTGGGTGAGTGGGTAAAGATTTGTGTGGGCCTGTGTTCATGTGGTGTTCCTAGCCTTTTGTCTGACAGCTCCTTTGTTGCGTCAAATAATAGTATGGTCAAAGTGGCACAACCCACGTGTGCGTGTTTGAACAGCGCAATATGTCTAAGCAGTTTCTTTTTTCAAAAGTCTGCCCTTAGGCATAATATTATTCAAAAATACACATACAAATTTGCTTTGTGTATGAAGTCAAGTAATGAGTGGTGGTGAGGTCCATGAATCCAGCGGTCAAGGTTGGGTGGTCGGCCGGGCCTGAGGCCTGTTGCACGGAGGTGACGACGACGACTTAATTGCAGACCCGTGCAAGTCCACAATAAGTGTGTGGTAGTTACATTGTGGATTGGGGCGTTTCAAAGTGGGCACGATGTACCATACAGGCCGCGGTACTTTTGCGCCCAAAGGGTTATTCACTGCTGCCCAGATGTCAATGCATTCTTTGCTGATGGCATGGCCTTGACTTGCATTGGAGAGTATGTGTGCTGCTGAGGGATTGTATGAAATGTACGTGTAAAAGATTGGTATAGTCCAACCCAAACAGAATGAAACACCGATAGTGAATTATTCCATATAATATTCAACAAGCAAGTCTTTATGGTTAATAGCACCCATATAACAAAGTGTGGATTCGATACACAGATAGTGATCTCACATCCGTTGCCAGTGTCATAAAACCACATGTACACTGTGAATGCAATGTTCACAGAGGTTATCTTTATTATTTCTACATGCTTTCATTTTTTAATGGACTGCCGCGATTCTTTATGATCTCATGGGACTAGACACCGTAGAATAGTTACGAGTTGCATCATTCCTCAATATTTTTCTCGAATGAACATAACAAATATGGATGTAATGAGCCTAAAGCAACAGCTTAAAGTACAGTAGACTCGTTGAATGGAACCTGAAGGGACCAGGAGAATGTCCCATTTAAGGGGAGACGCGGATCGAAAAGTCGCGGTTTTCCGAAAAAAAATCTGGGTTTTTTTTTTTCGGCTGTATTGTCATCCTTGGACTATAATCTTTTATTTCTGAAAATATCAAGCTCAAATTCGCACGAGAAATTATCTAAAAAGCCTTCCAAGTGAGAAGCGGTGACGCGAGAAATGCGCAAAAGTCGCGAAAAAATGGTGTAGTTTGCATCCTTCTGTTGCGAAAATGACGCAGTGCCCGCCATTTGCAATCCTGCCCGCATGCAGTGTAAAGCTGTCTTCTCCACAATACACCAGGGGTTAGTCTCGTATCTTCACGCAGAATAAAGAAAAAACGAGAAAAACAACGCGTACGTCGAGCGTTTTGAATTTCGCGGCACGCAGCGCGAGGCCGCCATTGGACGGCGGCGCGCTCCACCCTCTCCTCCCTCCCATCTCCCCGGCAAAAGAACGAAGCTCAAACGCCGCGACCGAGTTGTTTCTGCGTTTCTTCTGTATTTCGTGCCATGGCAAGCCCTAAAAAGCGCAGTTCTGATGTTCGAAAGTTCAGGACTCGCCACAAGTATCGAGGGAAACGGCGTCGGATGATTCCCAAAGCGACAGCGATGGACGATGCCCCCCGACGCTCCGATATCGGATAGGCCTAACGCCGACACCGAACCCCGCGACAGTGGTTGTGAAATTGACGCTGCGGTGGAATTTATCAGTGCATCCCAAAGGAAGATTGGATTCTTTGAGAGTGCGCCTAGACTTGTAGGTGCTCCTACAGTCAGCACCTACAAGCCGAGAGGCGGCTGGAAAGCGCAGACTTTCGGCATTCCTTGAAGTGTTGTGAAAATTCCGATTGCACCGAGTCTACACTTTCGCTCACGCACACGTGGAGGCTGATTGTGGCCCAATTTGATGTAAATAGTGTTTTTCTGATAAATGCCAACGTTTCAAACTTTCAAACTTGTTTTTCTCATTTTCATTTTTTTCGACAATTTCACGTATTGCGGGCAGCCTTTTATAAACTTATATTTATTGTATAGTAACGAAACTTCGCACACGTATTCTTCAAGACATGTAGAATGCAAAAATATCTACTTGAATTAAGAAGTTGAAATACCTCCAGCCACAAATTCTTATTTCAACTTCTTAATTCTTCCACCCAGCCAGACAGACTTCTGTCGAAATGTTTACATTTAAATATCTACTTGAAATTGCAATATCTATCAGCATTACTTGTGAAAATATTCGGTTACTGTTTCAAAGGAGACTGAAAATAATCAGTTACAGAGTACAATTTTTTTTTTATTAGTTCCATTATCTCTGTGGAATATCTGGATAGATATTGGCACTCTACAGTCTACAAAGAGTCTAATAAGATTCAACACAATGATTTTACTGAAAGTTTAGTACATAAAACAGTTCCCGCAAAAAGTGTAACATTTTGCCATTGTGTATGACATAACTCAACAACTGTAGCAGCTACATGGAAAGTAATGACATATTTGAAATCTGCATGAAAAACTATACACATAACAGAATTTTCAAGTCTCTATTGCAAAAAATAAAAAAAAAGTTGTTTCGAGGAGCGTCTCCCCTTAAGGGGGGACCCTGCTTCGGAAACATATTTCTTTGTTTTTGAGTAAATCTTTATGAAACTTTCGCAGCTTGTATATTTTTATGTCCTGATTTCAAATATGCAATTATTTTACTAGTACACTATGCTGTTTTCAAAATATAATATATTTCATGTATATTGTTGGAAGCAAGATTTCAAGGGCGTAGCCAAGGGGGGGTTGGGGGGGTTCAAACCCCCCCCGAAATTTTTCAGTTTTGCTTGCGTATATAGGCAGGCACACATACAAACGCACGCACGAACATACATAAAGTATGGTTGAACCCCCCCCGAAAAAAATTTCTGGCTACGCCCCTGCAAGATTTATTTATAAATTGTGAGAGTTAACAAGCAAATCAGCATATCACAATAAGCTGGAATGAATACTGTATGAAATAAAACAAGAATGGATGTTCTAGGCCGATTTGAACAAAAGTTACGGTGCGTTGGAAACTTGGCAAGTGAGCGATGTCGAGCTCGGTCAAACTGGGGTCAAGCTGGGAATGTTCAACGTACCATAATTTTTGTTCAAATGGGCCTAGAACATCCATTCTTGTTTTATTGCATACAGTATTCATTCCAGGTTATTGTGATATGCTGATTTGCTTGTTAACTCTTACAGTTTAGAAATAAAGCCTGCTCCTAACAATACAAAACTATTTAATAGTGTCAAAACTACATATTGTATTAAAACAATAATTGCATGTTTGAAATCAGCACAGAAAAATACATAAGCTGTGAAAGTTTCATAGTGATATGCTCAAAAACAAGAAACATGTTTCAGAAGCAGGGTCTCCCCTTAAGGGGAGATGCGGGTCGAAAAACACGAGTTTTCTAAAAAATTATCGATTTTTTGTTTTCGCCTGTTTTGTTAAGATTAGTACCTCTACTGTTCTGAAAAAAAAAATCAATGTCGAGACTCAACTGGAAATGCTTTAAAATTGCGTCTAAAGAGCACAAAGTGGCTGTCAAAAGGACGAAAGTGTGTCATCTTCGAGCACCTTGCCGCTGATAATGCGCCGCCGCTCACCATTGTCGACCGCATAAGGCGAAGAGCCGAGCCTCACTCTTCAAACAACAACAGTTTCCCGCGCTGCTGCAGCGCAAGAAATAATAAAGAGAAGCACGCTTTTGCCGCCTTCTTCGAGCGCCGCGACTGGCTTTAAATCACGTGGTACGGATCGGGAGCCGCCATTGGCCGCTGCGCGCCTGTGTGTGCTGTGAAGCCTACTTGCAGGATCCGTGTCTCGTCGAGCAGCGCAGCTGAACAACGCTTTTCTCTAGTGCTTATCCGTTATGGATGAAGGAAGCCGTAGGAAGCGCGGTCACCGGCCTGTGAAGTTTCACGCGACGCACAAATTTCGAGGACGCCGGCGCAAATCAAAGCCGAACACTCAAACCACTAAAAGATCGTCTGCTGCCGCAAGGCGTAGTGGCAGTGACGCCGATGCGTCCGACGAGTTTGCCGCGGCATTCGAATATGTGAGTGCCTCCCAGAAAAAGATCGGACTCTTCGAAGACGAAGAAAAATCGCAGGACGACGAGTCTTCGTTGATTGCTGATATGACAGCATTGAACATGTTGGTTTAATCGAGGGCACTCCAGTTTTGAACGTGTTCTGGAAGAGCTTGGCGTGCTCCCGTCTCGTGATCTGGTTGCTCTTGGCACATCACGGGACAGCACACGGCAGAAAAAAAATGTCTCAAAAACTAACAGGAGAAGCAAGAGCCTGTCGGCGTGCGCTGAAGAAAAAATCTTGTCGAGGAGTCAGCTCGAAAGAGCCGTGAGGGCCAAACCTATGGTGCTGGCGCATTTTAATGGCAGTGGCCACTACAAGGAGGATTGTTCTTTCTTGTGTACAAATTTCGTTGCATTCAATGACATCTTTGATAAATAAACATGCAATTTTGACTTTAAAACTCGTTTTTCTCAAAACACAAATTTTGCCATTTTTGTCAATGTGCCCCTCCTTTTTCGGGTACTTCTGGTGCTCAGATCTGCATGAAATTTTTCTCAAAGTTTTTCCAAAGTACGAGAAATGCAATTATCTTGTTTAAGTTTCGATATCTTATTATAAAAAAAAAAAAGTTATGTAAACTTTCACTAGGGTAGCAGAAATATGAACTTCCAACGTTAAAATTTTTCACGTCTAGTACATATTTTGTATGGACTTCCTAATTAGTTATTTGCATTCCGCACTTTATTTGAAACATTATAAACTATCAATTGTAAAAAATTATTGAAGTTTAGGTCTGAAAAGAGGGGGGGCAAGATGCTTCAGTTTTTCACTTTGTCATGTCGCAGAACTAAAAGTATGCAACTTGCAAGAAAACTAATTATATATTTGAAACCAGCATAAAAAGTTCTATAAGCAGCTCAAGTTTCATTGCTCTAGGGTATAAAGAAAAAGTGTCTTCGAGTAGCATCTCCCCTTAACAGGAGTTCAATTTATTGAGAGATGAACTGGGTTGCAGTGTTCAGGTACGAAACCGATCATATCACAGGCAGTTCTGTTTAAGCATCAGTTTCGTTTAAGAGATTTTGGTTTACTAAGAGTCACTGTATAATGAATGTTATGTGCAGCACCCGGGGGTACCCTGATCGTGGATGTGGACTCGGCCAAGCCCTCGCAGACGGACACGTGCGTCTTTTCGGCCCCCAACAACATGGAGGTGCTGAAGAACTATGCCCAGCTGATCACCAAGCTGATCCGGCGTTACAAATACCTGGAGAAGACGCTGGAGGAGGAGTTCAAGAAGGTGCTGATGTTCCTGAAAGGGTTCAGCGCCGAGAACCGCCAGAAGCTGGCGCGGGTGTTGGCGGTGCTGATAGCGGGGGGCCAAGTTCCCGCCTCGGTGCTGCAGAGTGCCCTGCAGGACCCATTGGAAGGAGGCCTGGCCCTGCAGGCCTGAGGACGTGCTCCAGACCGGTGGCGCGGGACCCGTCCCCTGTGCACAGTGCTGCGCAAGGCGGGATTCGACTCGCGTCTCATGGTGTGCGTGTTGGCCATCATGGCCATTTAAAGGGGCCTTGCAACACTTTTCAAGTAATTGTTGAATGGCTCCATTAAAAAATTCACCGATGATAACGACACTGCCTAGTGCGAGTTCTGAGTGCAGCTTCGGTTGGGCAAGGCCAGCTGTCTTGAAGCTTTGGCTTTCCGCAAGGTATTGACTACGCATAAATCATAATTTTGTGAAGTAGGACAGCACCCACTACGCCATTATTCGTTCTACGTATAAGCGAGGTACCCGCTACACATCTGTAAGGCATTATGTGCACTTTGTTTATACTGCATGTGGCTGATGATGAAGAATTATGGCTAAGCACTTTGCAGTGGGTGCGAAGCATTAAACCAAACACTCTTGCACACTTTGGCATCGTGTGATGACTGGTTATTTTACTCTTCCGCCTTGCTATATTACGTAGATTAACGCGATTCCTTGCCAACATGACCGCAGGGTTCAAGTCCCATTCGATCCTGGGTATATTTTTTCTGTTTATTTTTCATGTCTATCAGTTACGCTACCGATGGCGACACTGCTCAACGCAGGAACGGCCGCCTAAAAGCTACACTCTGAAAAGCTTATTGCCTCTCGAATCAACTGTCGCAAAAATTTTTGACAAGTGGAGTTACAGGGACTTGTCACCACTTCAAGCGCTTTCTCTCTCCTTTCTTAACGAACGCGCTGAAAGCTACGCAGAGAGGGTGACAAGGGGGCAGGAAGATGCATCCCTTCGTCAGCACGCGTCGGGACCCTGAGCACTTCCTTTTTTCTTTTTTTCTTAGAACGCGCAGCTTACCTTCAATGGAATTGTGAGTGCGTGCGTGGGCACGTGGTGGCATCCCACGGCAGCCACGGTAACTATGCAGCTCACGAGGCTAAAATCTGCCAATTACTGTGCACTTTGGATTTATGGCGCAGTCATTTGGGTTTGTGGCACCCTTTCTCGAGAGAAGAGGGAGCAATTTCTAGCTGACTTTGAAAATTAATTTTAAATTCCAGGCCACGTGCTGCCTCGATACTGATAGGCAGCGTTTTTTGACCATGCTGAAAAAGTGTTACAGGGTCCCTTCAATGAAAATTGGCATGCATGTACATAATTGAATGCAGATTTCAAATCTGCCAACAGATCTCATATATCTCTATTAGAAAGGAAGTAACTACAAGTGTCTCTATTCTAATTACAGTGAAACCTCAATTATACGTTCCTCGGTTTAGCAACGACCCGCATTTTATGATGAATGGGTTGGTCCCGGCAAAACCCCATAGAAATAATGTATGAAAACCTCGGTTATCGACGCAATTTTACGCCAACCCCACATGTACGACAAACTCTCCAACACTGTCCGAGAAAAAAAATTGCCTTGCTTACTCGTATCTAACGCCAACCAAATATTCGAGGGTGCAAAATAAGCTTACGTGCTCCTAGGTTGACAGTTCGAAAAAAAAAATTACACATCATCTCCCCCTACGGGCAACCATGTTGGGATGCGAAAGCATCGTGGGGGGTGCGCATCGAGTTTCAGTTTCTCTTACGTGACTTATGAGACGGTGGTTGTCGAGGCGTTTGAATTACCGTTTGCCGACGCTGACGTTTACATTCGGCTTCCCGAGCCTTCCTCTGCTGTGTGGCGGTGGCGCTGCCGCTGCAACTAGTGCCAACGTGACGTTGTTCATGGCGTTTCGCAACCCGTTGCACAGAGAGAGAATGACGGAAGCACAGCGAACGCGTGCTTTCGCAGCCTCTCAGCTTTGAGATTCGCTTGCCGGCGTTGCCGTTTACGTTCAGCTTCGCGAGCGTCCATAGCATCGTTGCAAAGGAGGAGTGCAGCGGGAGTGAGCGTACACCGATTATATACGAGCGGACAGGTGTGGCGGAGAGAGAGGCTCACGCCACCTTCTCGTGCTCATGCGAGGAGAGGGGGGAGAGTTGGCACATGCGCAGTATGGGTGCGGACGCTGCAGAAGGACACTGCCCGAGCATAAGATGCTTTCGCATCTAAAAAATAGTGAGTCAGGTACAGTACACATTCTTAGAATAGAAAATTACTCTCCTGGCAGTTCATAGGCTTTTGTCCCAGTTTTCCTGGCTTTAGATCTAACTCTTCTGAATACGCCTCGATCGCGTGTGTATCCCAAGGCGTTACCTAGACGAGTTCAATCTACACGGAGTAGCTCAGATAGTCAACAAGCTCATCTTGAGATCCGGAGATTTTCACGTTTTGGCCCGTGGAAACTTTTGACATGCAGCTATTCATCTCACTTTGTCAGCTGTACTCGCTGTCCTCGAGCACACAAAAAGAACTTTACGCAGCTATCTTCAGTGCGCAAAATAACTTTCCCTGACGTGAGCGTTCATAATAACAGCGGCAGATCACCAATTGCACTTCACAAGGGAACAAATAAGACGCGCATAGCTCAGTCGCACATGAAATCATCCTACTCAAACTTGCAACAAAATGTGCTTCGTGGCCATTATACAGTCGACGACCGATAATTCGGATTCCACGGGGAACGTAAATAAGTCCGAATTATTGAATGTCCGAAAAACGAATGCGTCAGAAAAAAAATACTTTTATTGACACTTCAGGGTCCCGTTGGCCGAAAAAAGTTGTCGATGCGTTGCTTCCCGCACTTCCGCTTACGTGCAACCAAGTCCGCCTGTATCTCCGCCAGTGTGATGTGATCGCTGTACGATGGCAAGCTGATTTCGTTCGTGAAGGCAACGCATCTGTGCGGCGCACTTAGCGGTCGCACAAAGAGGCAGCATGAATGGCGGCACGGCACGTTTGGGTTCTGCCCATTAAATGCGTGCACTACGCATGCAACTGCACCAGGCCACATGCACTATCGAGCAGTTGACTGAAGATTCTTATCGTAAGGCTTGTCAGCGATTGAGCCGTACTGGTGCGTTGCCACCTGCTGCCATCACGCCTCCGTGCATTTCCACTGCTTATCCGTAAGACATCGCCGCACGGCGCCGTGATAGCAGCCCCTTAGAATTTCCGGTCCGCTTCACCCCATAACACGTTGGCATCGCGACAAAGCTGACTTTCGGACTGCTACTGTCGCAAACAGGTCGACTCGCGAAAGCGCTGGTTCGAACCAACGAGATGATAGACGCGGCAGAGGTGGGGGCTTCAATTATTGCCTTTCGGACCTGCAATTTGGGCAGAAAGTCCGAAAAATCGGACGCCGAAGAGTTTTAGCATCCGAAATTTCCGACGTTCTTGACCATTGACGTCTGTGGGGCTGGTGACGGTGCCGCGAAAGTGTCCGAATTTTCGAGCATGTCCGGAAAATCGGCAGTTGACTGTATCTGCTGCGTTTCGTTGTCGTCCGCGCGGCCTTCGGCGCTGGCTGTGAGGGCACCGTTGGCGCCATTTAAGGGGGGACGTGGCTTTGGAAAACCAACTTTCTTATAACTTAACAGATGTGATGAAAATTGGTAAAATTCAGCATGTCTCCCTGCTGCTTCCAAAAAGTTTCAGAGTGATATCTTCAGAACTTTTATTCAATTAAATTTTTACTTCGCATTCATTTGCACTTTGCGCAGTGCCTGGAGAGTTTAAAAAAAGGACTAGAGGCTAGGTGAATATTTGTTGCATAGCTAAATGCACGCTGAGTGTCATGACATTCTTGCTTATTTTTTTTGCAACACAATATTCTTGCATTGCGATTCTTTTTGATACCTTCAAATCGGGCACACTCTTCGGGTGAACGAGTAGTCACTTCGTAAAATTACAAAGCGTCAAAGTGAGAAAGAGAGAATGTCACGAATGCATGTGTCTAAGAAACATGACAAAAGAAACGGAGCCAAAATAGGCCAAACGGTTACGAAGAAAATGGCTGCGCAAACTTGGCAGGCAGGCAAAAAGGCACTTTTGAGAAAACGGCTCTCGAAGTTTAACCTTGCGTCCAGTGATCTGGAATGCACCAGGATCATAGTTTTTGGTGTCCTTAGTGATGTGAGGTCTCTTGAGCATTTGGTGCTTGCTTTGGTGCACTTTTGATGCCCTTTTTCCCGTATGGCATCCTTCTCTGCAGCTCTTTGAGTGGAGTGCTTTCCAGGCTTCGGGCCAAGTGATGCACAAAACTCTCTACAAGCATGGAGAGTGCCAGTATTATACTTGCAGACTGCCTCATTGACAGCTGTTCGGCGGCAATCAGTGAAGCGTTTAGCTCTTCTGGTAGAATTGACCAAACTACCGAATGAAGGCTCTCGGCCGCATTTTGACTTTTTTTTTTTTTTTTTTGTTTTGGGAACAGCGAGCAACTGAGGGTGGTCAGGTTTTAGTAGACTGGCAGCAATGCAGTGCTGCCAATTTATACGTGTGTGGTGGTGGAGCCCTGCCTTCAGCTTCTGCAGCACGGTACTTGCACCAGCTCAGGGACCCAAGTGGGCAGAATTCATGGGGGTCTTCATCTCTCGAGGTGACATGATAGAACGTTGCCATATGGCCTTTTGCATGTCATCAATGTCAACGTTGTCACGGATAGCCATACCATAACCAGTCAGTCTTTTAAATTAATCAGGTCTTGAGTCAGGCTGGCTGATCTCCAAGTGGTTCACCTCCAAGTGGTTGATCTTTTTGCTTCTGTGATACAGGTGTTGGCAGAGCTGTACCCATCCTCTTTTTGACATGATTTATACAGTCCTTATATAGCCAATGGAATAAATCCGTATGTTCGTTCTTCAGAAAGAGTCAGGAGTATGCTGTCTCTATCACAACATGGATGTGTCGGAGGTCATTCTTTCCAGTGAGCTTCTGAATAAAATTAAGGGGGGTCGTGGCATTCAGTACCAACTTTCTTATTCCTTCGTAGGTTTTCATGAAAATTGGCACACTATTGCAAACATTTCTGGGACGAAATATATGAGCAGTTTATGATCATAACGCGAGTTGGTCAGATATAAATCAACTCCCTGCTTCACACACGCCACGCTCATTTGCAAACCTCGCCTGTGATGCGTTTCATCATCCACTCGGTCGCGGAACAGTAATTTGCGAGGCTTTCGTTATTTTAGAAGATTCATCAGAGCTAGCGGCGATACCAAGCACGAATCCAAGCGTGCCTAAATTGCATCACCAGCGCCTTCTTTCATGCCGATGTACTCGGCCGCGGGGTCCGGGAAGTCGCGCACTATATGCGGCTGGCGGCATTCGGCGACAATACGCAGTTTCAGCCGCGGCGACGAAAAATCGGCGCGCGTAACGTACTTGGTCTCATTTTGCGGCGCCGACGCGCGAAATTGCTAGCCGCTGCTCGGAGCGGTCATGCGCGACGAGCTTGACCGGGAGTCCGCTGCCGATGCGTAAAGTGCCCATCCGCACTTTCGAGTAGCGAGCGGACGATGCGATTTGTTGCTTGCGACAAGCACAGTGGGCTTGTCCGCTAGCGCGATGTCCGTGCCCGCAAAGTTCGGATTCGTCTCGTAAACCAGCGCCGTAAGCGCAGTTAGGCCTAGCCACGACTCCGAGCAGTAAGGTCGGTCGCGGTGTGCGTGGCCGCGGTGCCCGGTGTTACAAAGCACGTCATGTTCGATCGCGAGTACAAAAGTAGCCCCGCGAAGTTCTTCGTCACGGAGGACGAAGCAAGGACGAAGTACTGACAAGCTAACTACCCGACCGCATCTGCGATGTTCGCGACGAGCGCGGCACGCTACCGTATCGTACACTGATGACGGCGCTTCCGCTTGCAGCTGTCAAACTACAGGGTAATCATATTCTAAATTATCGTCGACCCGTGTACACGAACGAGAGCGAACGCGTTACTAAGTAGCGCGATTTTCGACAGTCGTAACATCGATAACATCGCGACGCGTAAGCAGCAGAACGACTGTCCTCTCGAACGCGAGCATCGGACCAATGGCGAGACGTGCTGGAGCAACATGGCGGACGCGGCCAATCGGAGGCCTCGAAACGACCTTCAGAGATTGGCTTTTGTGCGCTTGTTTTAAAAGGAGCCAGCTGAGGCGGGGAATTTGAAAAGGAAGAAATGCCCTTTACGACGGGCTCAAAAATGGCGGCGCCCGGTTGTACCGTTGCTGAGCAAGAATTTTTGAAAAGCACTGTTTTTTTGCGATCTCCACAATAATTTTCGACACCTTAGCCCACGCAACTAATTTTTTAAAGCACTTCTAGTGGTTTTCGTGAAGATATTTTGGAATTAGATAGAAAAAGGGCTACAGAAACTGAAAATGTGATTTTCAAAAAATCGATTTTTTGCCATTTTGCGCTACGAAAGCCGCGTCCCCCTTAACTCAGATCTTTTGAGACAGCAGAGCGTAATAAACAAGTCTCAAGATAAAATGAACGCACGCGCAGAACGCTTTACCGCAGACGCATTCGACAGAATGGCGGCGATAGCAGCGCAGCGCGGGGATACAGGAACCAGAATGTAGGATGTTCGCGATGTCGATAGGATTTCCACAGTGACCAGTGCCTCCAAGATCAGCATTTCAAATCACAAATCTGAGGTATAAAGTAGCGATCCAAATAGAGCCTCATAGATCCCAATTATTTTCGTTTTAATCTCTGCGGCCATACTTTGTATGGTACGGGTGCCGGAGGAGATAATGGCTGGTGATTGGTTGTGCGCGACAGTCTCGGACAGGGTCCGGATTATCGAATGTAGATCTCGCACTGTCCGAAATATCGGTCGTCTTTACACATTACTTCTATGGGATCAACGGCGGTGCCGTGCGACTGTCAATTACCGAGCATGTCGAATTATCGGTGTCCGATCGGTCGGCGACTGTATGATGGCGATGACACTGTATCTGACGTCAGAAGGGAGGCTGCTGCCAACGTGGTTTCGGTTGTTTTTGCGCAGGGAATTTTCGGACTAATTTATCCAAAAAAAGATGCGCGTTGGATCCAATTTTTTTTTTTGAAGTTAAGAATAAAGATTCGCTCACACCTCCTTCAGTTAAATGCTAAATTCCATTTTCAAAAATAATTCAATCTACCTTCCTTGCAGGAATGCAGAATCGTGCTGTGGGCTCATTCAAGCAGTCTGTAATAGTTTATGGGCAAGGATGAATGTGCTGCCTATATTCTTTGTTCTTCGATTATACGACGGTTGTGCATGGTCCCCTCAGTCTTTAATCTGGGTTCCACTGTACGCAATTTCTTACGGGTTGTTATAATCTACAAATACACGATGTTACTTTTCGGAACTACGTGGTTCTACAACTCTCGACTCAAATCGGAGGGACAAAATATGTTTAACGCGACGAACGCAGCCTCCTGAGATCTGCTTTGGGTGTGCGAATCTTTGAGGTCGTGCATCAGCTATGATTCGGTGATCGTGCTAGCCCTGAATTAGGTTTAATTACTATGGCCTCCATTAACGGGACAATTCTCATTATGATACAATTGAATAATACCTCCCCAGAGAAAACCTGTCAGAATATGACATGAGCGCTTGCAGTGCAGTGTGAGAGGGAAGTGATTGGAGTCAAAAGTCGTGGGTTACACTTGCACAAGAACTTCTGGGTGTTCAAAGGTAGGATGCTGCATTTGGTGGTGATGCTGTGTCTCACTTGTGTGCCTGGGCTGTCTGTCGGGGCTGCATTGTCAGCACAGTCTGCAGCTCATAGCTTGTCGAGGTGCACTGTTTCGTCTTGATGGCTCGCAGCAGATTTTCTTAGACCAACTCTTGCAATGTATCAAATTGTTGTGATGTTTAAAATGATTCGAGCAGTGTCCCAGGGGAGCAAACAGGTGAAAAAGAAAGCACATGCGTGCAGCCACTCTATGGCTGCTGCCAACCACGAGACTGTAGCACAAAGTTGCAAAGAAAATTAGTTGATACCACAGTCGGCAAAAATGTAGAGCTCACTTGGAATCACTATGTAATATTTTGCCCATAGGCCTCACTCGAACTCAGACTCGTCAAAATTTTCCTCAACCGGACTCGCTCGGACTCAGCTCCTAATACAGTAGAACCTCGTTGATACTTTCCGAAAAAAAAACACGGAATATAAATGTACGATCCGAATTGAGTAAAATTGAGGCTGAGAAGCCTATATTGAGGTGCAAGGGCAAAAAAAGCATTTATTTCTAAAAAAAAAAAAATATGGAGGGACTCTTCGATTTTCGAACTCCTGGCATCTCGCTGGCAGCCAGAGGTCAGCCAGCTAGTTCCGGTCCTGTCCGGAAATAACGTCGTGGTCACGTGTGTTGAAATCTCGGGACAACCCGAATATTGCAAAATCGAACTCTGGGACAACCAGCGTAAACGTAAAGAAACCCACCGCCGTGTCAGCAGATGAAACTTTGCACCGCATGAGCGTCGGTTCTTTCTGCATTGCCGCTTGCAAATATGGGGCTAGGTTTGCCGAAGAGCGGAAGTGATAGTCTCGAGAATACGCACTTGACATACGATCATGTATGTTCGCAAGATCACGCGTTACTCGCCCTGTCTGTGAAGAAAACTGCCGCCCTGCTAAAGGCTTAACAAGCTCAACTCTTCGCAGTGCACGTAACAATCGCAGTACAAACATATGCGAAATCTCGCGAAAGTGATAAGCGTCCCCGAAAGCGATAAGTGTCCCCGAAAGCGAGAGCTGTTCGCGGATATCGCATACTATGTCGCACACTCGCGCTGATCAGTTTGCGTTCTGTCTTAATTGAGACATGCGCTGGTATGTTCGCCGCCACTCGTAATCACACCATCTCGCACGACGGAACGGCTTTACAATATAATGCCTGGCAAATGGCAACCGAAGGTGAAGTCCCCGAGTGTCCGCACTGCGATCTGTCGAGTCCTCACAAAGATGGCGGCGAGCACGCATCTTCTCGTTTTGGCGTCTGATAACCAGAAACCTCCCAGATATCTTCCAGAACAATTTTTTCTGGCAGCTTCTGACGACCCGCTGGTAGGCAGAATTGCCCAGCCAGAGAAAAACGAACGCCGACTGGAATTGCGCCGGGCGGAGCAACCCGAAAACGAACGCGTTCCAGGAGAAAAGTGTGGGGGAAATTATCGGCCATATTCACTGGGCAAAATGGCGGCGTTGCTATGGTTACATGTCGCGACGTGTTGCAGCGGCGGCGGCATGTGTGTTTCCGTAGGTGTTGTACCGAACCGTGGCAGACTGGAGAAGTGACAACCTCCATTCTTTGGGCCGCATTGTTTGTTCCCCGGCTGTTGTAGCCTTGGGTCTGAACAAAAGTGTGTGGAACGAGTGGCATCTATGTACTGGCACGGCCGCTACATAAAAAAAAAAAAAAACGCCAGGCCTGCGCTGAAACCGCAGCACAGTCACAGCGAAAGCTGGAAGAGCGGCGTTTCTAGAGCCCGTTAAGCTCTCCTGGGGCTACAATATAAGTACATTAGAAACGTACCCACTACGCCATTAATCACAATTTTTGTGAAGTTGGGAAGCACCTACTAAGCCATTATTCGTCATTCTGCGGAGAAGCGATGCACCAGCTACACGTCTGTAAGGCATTATTGCACTTTGTTGACGCGATGACTGAACGATGAAGAATTATGGCTCAGCACTTTGTAATGGGTTGGAATCTTTAAACGGCCTACCAGTTATGTTTTTTGCATTGGGTGACGCCCGATCGCTATTTCCCTCTCCCGTCATGCTGTATAACATACGTTGACGTGGGAGAGAGAGGAAGTGGATCATGCGCTTATGGGCTTCCTTGGCAACCAATACAAGTGCACTTGCGAGGAACCCACTACGCTATAAATCATAATTTTTGAGAAGTAGGGCAGCAGGCACTGTGCCATTTTTCGTCATTCTACGGAGAGCGTTGGTACCTGCTAAACCCATGTGAGGCATTTTGCGCACTTTGTTGATGCTGTGCCTGATGACAATGAAGAATTATGGCAGAGCCCTTTGTAATGGGTTGGAAGCATTCAACAACCTACACGTTGCGCAATTCGCATTGTGTGACGCCTGGTTACAGAATTCGCGTTGTGCGACGCTTGGTGCTTATTTTACTCTTCTACCACGCTATATTGCATATGCTAATGTGGTTCCCTCCCGACATGAAGCCTGTATAGGACCTTTTTGCAAAGCAGTCTCAAGCACCGGCATGGCTCAGAGGTTGAATACTGGGCTCTCACGCAGAGGGCCCAGGTTTGAACCTCGTTCCATCCTGGAATTTTTTTCTTATTTCAAGCGATACTGGTTACGGACACCGGCGGCGGCGGCGGACAACTACGGCGCCAAAAACAGCCGGTGAAATGATCTCATAACAGCTTTCGCTGTAAAACTTACGGCCTGCTGCGTGTCGCCGAAACGGCCTCCGGGGCCTAGTTCTCCTTGCGCCCGCTCTGGTGCCACTACACCGGTCCAGCTGTTCACGGAGAAGCGCTTTGACAGCCGCGTTTGTACGCCCGACACTTACTCCAATCAGGCCGTAGATAAGGCGTTTTTAGTTGCACATTACAGGTTGAATATTGAAGTCGTTATTAGAACTGCCGATTACCCTACATATGTGAACAGTTTGCCTTGGAGTACCAATGTTCTGTAGAGTGGGCCTCAAAACTCTCCATGAATGCTGCCCGTTTGACTTAACTGAAATGAAAAGTGTCACTCAGTCACTCCCCGCAGGGGCGTCTGCGCAAGCAGGCGTTTGGTGTGTAGCGACACCACGGACCCGAGCTAACGGGGGGGTTTCGACCCCCTCCCACGCCTAGCTGTGCGTGGCTTTGCCATGTCCGGGGAAAAGGGGATCCTGGGGGTTGAGCCGACGCCGGGTGATTGGACCTTTAAGGCCCCCCGGCAGACGCAACACACCCCTTTGGCCCCGGCTTCACGTAGACGGCACCCCTGGGCTGACCCACCCAGGGGAAATCGGCAGTCGCCTTTTCCTGCCTCTCCCCTCACATCTTCGTCTTTTCTCTTACTTTAAATCTTTCCTGTCCTCTACTCTCTTCCATTGACTTCCGTGTTTCCTTGCGGCAAGGGTTAACCCTGTGTGGTTATCCTACCTTGGATACACCATATTCGGTTATAGTGGTGGCATACAGCTGGCGCCTGCAGGGCCTGTGCTTACAGACACTGCAGCGTCCCCTTGTAGGACTCCATGGTGGGTGGCTGGCGCTGCTGCCGAATATAACATTTACATATGGCTAGTTCCTTCCCCCCACTCCCTGATCGCCCTCACAAAAGAGGGCGCACCGACGAAGTCTTCCAGTTTTTTGGTCACCAGAGAGTATCTTTCCCCCGATTCCACGTTATCCACGCTGACACACCCGGCAAACCAGTGCGAACACTTTCACCTTTTCTAGTTTCGAAGTCTTTGACCGAATCTTTGGCCCAGGATATAAAGTATCGAGAATGGCAAGTGGTGACCTCCTCTTGGAGCTCCGTGACCAGAAGCAATATGAGACTGCCTAATCTAGTGAAATTTGGAGATACCAACTTAATAGTACCCCACACCGAACCATGAATACCACCCTGGCGTTGTTTCAGATGATGACTTGTTAGGGCTGACGGAGGCTGAACTCCTGGAGGGTTTCAGCGAACAGAATGTCATCAACGTGAAACGAATTAGGATAAGGCGTGATGGCAAAGAAGTCCAGACTAAGCACCTGATACTTACTTTCAATTCAAGTGTACTGCCCGCCCATCGAGGCTGGGTACATCAAGCTTCGAGTGAGGCCATATATACCAAACCCTCTCCGATGTTTCAAATGCCAGCGGTTCGGCCACAGTTCACAGAACTGCCGAGGCCGCCTAACTTGCGCGAAATGCAGTGCTGAAGAACACACATCTGATGCCTGTGAAAACTCTCTTCTCTGTGCGAACTGTAATGGGGAGCATGCCGCATACTCACGGTCATGCCCATGCTGGAAAAAAAAAAGGAAATTGTCACAATTAAAGTAAAACAAAACATTTCATTTAAGGGGAGACGTGGGTCTTGAAAAAAGTTTTTTTATAAGTTAGGTTAACTGAATTAAATTTAGTACTCTTATTCAGTTTTTTCTGCAGATTCCAAATCTTCAAGTAGATTTTTATTATCTGCATTAGAACAAAAGATATGCAATTTCTGAGAGCATATTTCTTACGGTACTTTTTGGCAACTTTGCTATGTCAAACACCAAAACAAAGTATGTGGCAAGATTGCCAGAGAGCTCGTCTAGCCGATGATGCTAATTTTATTGTTTTCATCAAACTTTGAATGCAAAATAAATGCATGCAAATATGAGTGAAAATTTTTTGCTTCAAACACTTTATGATTATCCAAAATTATCATTTGGTAAACAACATTATAAGAAAATAAATAGCATCATCGGCTAGATCAGCTTTCTGGCAATCTTGCCACATACTTTGCTTTTGTGTTTGACGAAAAGAAGTTGCCAAAAATCCCCGTAAGAAATGTGCTAGAAAACATTGTACAAATAGCATATCTTTTGTTCTAATGCAGCTATTAAAAATCTGCTCACAGATTTGGAATCTGCAGAAAAACTGAATAAGTGTATTAAATTTCATTCTGTTCCCCCAACTATTAAACACTTTTCAAGACCCACGTCTCCCCTTAAGGAGGCACGAAGGCAGGTGTCCTACCTACCAGAAACCAGCTTTGCCGAAGTGGCGCGTCAGGGGGCATTGCCACGACGGCCTCCAGCGGTTGTCCGGCACACGCGTAGTGAGCCAGTGGTGACGCCACCCGCCCCCTCGGCGGTTGCAGCCAGCGCTGCTCCGCCATCCAAGAAGGACCCACCAACCTCCGGGCTGGTGGGCGCGAAGGTCTCTTCTTTTGAGGCGAGGCCCTCAAAACAAACGCAGCGCTCGCAAGAGCGCGTGTCCAGCGCCTCGCAAGACGCAATGGACACAACACCGAGCGTAAGGGCGCAGCCAGCGCCTAAGGATCGGCGCGACTCCGTCGACCGATCCAAAAAAGAAAAATCTCGTGTCACGGCCCCTGGAAAGGGACCGTGAGCTAATTTTCCATCCTTGAGCACACAGCACAAAACACATCTAAAATGGACACAGATCTTACAGTGGAATGTGAGAGGACTTCTCCATAATCTTGATGATATTAGAGAACTTCTACTCCAAAGGTGCTGTGTGTTCAGGAAACACATCTCAAGTCCACACAAACAGACTTTCTAAAGCAATGCCATCTTCCGCAAAGACCGTGACGACGCTGCCGCCTCGTCGGGTGGTGTCGCTATAATAGTTGATAAAGTGTTGCCTGTAAGCAATTAAATCTCCGAACTTCTCTTGAGGCAGTTGCTGTCCGAGCAGTGCTGTTCGGTAAACTATTAACAATTACTTCTATTTACATTCCTCCGTGCTATCAACTTTCGAAGACACAATTTCAAAGCTTCATTGATGAACTTCCTCCGCCATATATAGTCGTTGGTGATCTAAACGCACATAATCCCCTATGGGGCGACTCCCGTTTGGATGCGCGAGGACGCCTAATAGAACACTTTCTGTTTTCGTCAGGCGCATGTTTACTTAACAAAAAAGAACCAACGTATTATAGCACTACACACAACACATACTCTTCTATAGACCTAAGTATTGTCTCGAGTACACTAATTCCATATCTGGAGTGGTCCGTTCTCAAGAACCCCTTTGTGAGTGACCATTTCCCGATTTTAACAAAAGAAGATACATGCTCGCCTGACTTTCCTCGTTGGAACACCAAGTCAGCCAACTGGGAACTGTTCCGAGAAAACACATTTTTAGACGGAGATGACATTGCTGATTTTAATATAGACGATGCTGTGGCATACCTAACAGGTTTTATTATTGACGCTGCAGTGAAATGTATTAAGCAAACTAACGGAATGACTAATAAGCGTTGCATCCCATGGTGGAACGACGATTGTCGGAAAGCGCGCAATAGTCAAATAAAGCTTGGAGATTACTCCGAAATTACCCAACGGCTGAAAACCTCGTCAATTTCGAACAGGTTAAGTCACAAGCCAGAAGAACGTGTCTTGCAAAGAAAGAAAGTTGGAATAGGTGCATATCCGGTATAAATTCTTACACCGACGAAACGAAGGTTTGGAATAGAGTAAACAAGTTAATGGGTCGGGAGTCACACCCCCTACCCTTGGTAAGTAGCCGAGGTGAGAGCCTGGAGGAGCAGGCGGACCGCCTAGGCGAACACTTTGAATATGTCTCAAGTGCATCACACATACAGAAACGTTCTTAAGATTCAAAGAACGCGAAGAGGCGGCAGCCCCTTAGATGTAAACGTCCATCCAGTGAGGCTTACAACTGCCCATTTACATTAGCTGAACTTAAGGCATCTCTTGCGTGCTGCAACAACTCGGCGCCAGGTGGCGATCGCATAATGTACGAAATGATCAAGTATCTTCACCCCGAAGCACTAAAAACACTCCTAACTCTCTACAATACCATCTGGGCAGCTGGGTATATTCCATTGTTATGGAAAGAAGCGATAGTCATCCCGGTACTTAAACAAGGCAAAGACCTGTCCTTAGCCGCCAGCTACAGGCCAATAGCGTTAACAAGCTGTCTATGCAAACTATATGAGAAAATGTTAAACCGGCGCTTAATTCACTTTCTAGAAAGTAACAGTATACTAGACCCCCTTCAGTGTGGTTTCAGAGAGGGGAGGTCGACAATAGACCACCTTGTTCGCATAGAGACATACATCGGAGATGCATTTATTCATAGGCAGTTTGTACTTTCGGTATTCCTAGACTTAGAGAAAGCGTACGATACCGCATGGCGATTCGGGATTCTACGCGATCTTGCCGCCATGGGCATCCATGGGAACATGTTAAACGCAATTGAAAGTTATCTGTCTAAATGAACCTTTCGCGTAAAAGTGGGAAATGCTCTCTCTAGATCATTCACCCAAGAGACTGGTGTTCCGCAAGGGGGCGTGCTTAGTTGCACACTCTTTCTTGTAAAAATGAACTCTCTGCAGTCAGTAATTCCAAACGCGATGTTTTTTCCGTGTATGTTGATGATGTGCAGATGAGTTTCAAATCATGCAATATATCTATCTGCGAACGGCAAGTGCAGCTTGGAATGAATAAATTCTCTAAATGGGCGGATGAGAATGGCTTTAAAATAACCCCAGAAGAGTACTTGCGTACTTTTCTCCAACAAACGAGGGGTAATGCCACTACCAAGTATTGCGATCAAGGGAGACCAACTCTCTGTGAGCAGCGAGCATAAATTCCTAGGAACCACTTTAGATTCTAAGCTCACGTTTATACCCCATATTAAATATGTAAAAATGAAATGTCTGAAAGCGATGAATGTCCTAAAGCTTCTATCACGTACAACTTGGGGTAGTGATCGAAAGTGCCTCTTGAAGTTGTACAAAGTCTTGTCTGGTCGCGCCTTGATTATGCCTCTATAATTTATCATTCCGCAACGCCAAGTGCATTAAAAATCCTAGACCCCGTCCACCATCTGGGTATCCGACTTGCAACCGGTGCTTTCAGGACAAGTCCGATCCAAAGCCTCTATGTGGAGTCGAATCACTGGCCACTTCACCTACAGCGATCCTATTGTAGCTTCACATATTTTATAAAGGTACGCGCAAACATCAACATCCTTCTTATTCAACTATAAACGATATGACCGCTGCCGCCCTCTTCCACAATCGACCCGCAGCAAGAAAGCCGTTCTCTTTGCGTGTGAGAAACTTAAGGGGGACGCGGCAATGGGAATGATGAATTTGGTCAAAATTTTCGATTTTTTATTTATTTTTTTTTGCGATCCTCAGACCTTTCTTCACCTCGTAGTGAAATATTATCATGATATACGCTGTAGTAATCGAGAAAACAGCACTTTATCAGCATGTAGTCATCGAAAACCGCGAGAAAATCGGGCTTCGGATGGTGCCGCCGCGCCGCGAATTACGCGGCTCCCGCTCGGCGGAGCGCCGCCATCTTGGTATCATCGTAGAGAGGAGTGATGGGAGCTGAAGATAGCCGCAGTGCCGTATTTCTCCAACGAAAAATAAAACCAGGAGAAGCGAGCGAAAAAAGGCAAAAGTGGCATCGCGATTGGTTGCAATAATCACGTGGGGGCACATGGTGCGCTCCTATTGGTTGTTCATGATTTGAATGGCTTTCGCGCGCATTTGCGTAGCAGCGAGCTGCGCGCTTTGTTCATTCTTGCGTTGATCGCCGCAGCCCGACGCGCGTGTGTTTTGCGATGAGCCCTAGAGGAGCAAAGTACCGAACGGTCCACGCGTACGGAAAACGGCGAAAGCCATGGAATAAGGGGAGAAAACGCGACACAGGAGCGAACTCCGCTGACCCCAGCCGGAAGAGCCGGTGCCCGCGGAGATCGGGAAAGCTCCGCCGTGTGTGATTGCGACAGTGTGTCCGTTTGCGCTGGTCACGGCCTGGCCGCGGGCCATGTTGACGGCGCGTGTGGCGTTGAAGACGCGTCCCTGTGCAGTGCCGACGAGTCCGCGTGTGGTGTTGATGTGTTCACGTGCCGGGACGGGTCCGCGTGCGGTGTTGACGCGCCCACGTGCAGCGGTGACCGCGCTTCGAGTATCCAACAGAGGATTTCGGCTCCAACTCTCACTGATGAAGAGATTGCGCGGCGGGAAGAGGCGCGAGCGGACACTTTGAACGCGTTATCGGCAACCCCGGCAACAAAGAGGAAATTTCAGCTACTGAACGATGAGGAAAGTGACAATGATGTTGTTCCCGAGGCATCATTTTTTGTTGTAAACAAGGTGATGATGAATAAGCTGCTGTCGGAATTTTGCTGCCACCGGTGCGGTAGGGCCCCAGTTCGTTTTGAAACTGGACTTAGTCTTGGGCTCGCAACAAAAATGGAAGTTATATGTGACCACTGTGGTACAATAAGTAAAGAGTGGTCGTCCCCAAGGTGCTGGCCCTCAGCAAATCAACCCCTTTGAAATCAATGTTCGTGCCGTGAGAGCTGTGCAGTCTGTGGGCAAAAATCAAACTGCACTGAACGATATTTTTTCCCACATGGACATTTCACATAGGGGTTTACACCACAAGTCATACAGGAGGCTGCACTGCAAGCGTAGTCACCCTGCCGCTGCATCTGCAGCCACAGCAATAGAGGCTGCAAGTGCTGAGAAAGTGCGCCAGATATATCAGGACCTTGGATGTGCCCCCGGGAACATTGACGTCATTTATGATGGCACATGGATGACGAGGGGCCACACAAGCCACGTCGGTGTTGGCTGTGTCATTGAGTTATACTCTGGCCTTGTCCTGGACCACTGTGTTCTCTCCAACTACTGCCAGGGCTGTACTGTTGGACCAAAGCCTCAAGACAGTGAATACTTGGAGTGGTATGGAAAACACAAACCGCATTGCCAAAAAAACACAGAGGCGAATGCAGGGCAAATGGAAATTATTGCAGCAAAGACCATGTTTCAGCGGTCACTTCAAAAACATCAGCTCCGCTATACAAGCATCCTTTGTGATGGTGATAGCCGCACGTTTACCGCCCTCAGTGAGGATAAGGTGTATGGCTTCATACCCATTCACAAGCAAGAATGTGTAAATCACGTTAAGAAAAGAATGGGCACAGCTTTGCGCAACCTCGTGGAAAAAAACAAAGCAAGGACCGAGAGCTCAGCATGAGTGGAAGAGGCCGCCTCACTCAAGGCCTAATTAAAAAACTCACGGACTATTATGGATGGGCCATCAAAAAACTCAAATGATGTGCCTGCCATGGAAAAGGCTATCATGGCTACTTTTCACCACATCACATCGACTGATGATGAGCCTCACCATGAGCATTGTCCAACTGGAGTCAGCTCATGGTGCAAGTTTAATGCTGCGGCAGCCTCGGGGGAACCAGCACCTGCACACAAGCTGCAGCTTCCTGCACATGTTCGGGCAGCACTCCTGCCTATACAAGCGCCTTTCTGCAAGGGAACTTCTGGAAAGATGCCAGCAAGGCAGAACTCAGAATGCCATCGAGTCGCTCAACAATGTGATTTGGTCGCTCCAGTCCAAAACACAGTTTGCCTCTCTTCTAAGTGTTGAGAGCGCTGTGGCAGATGCAGTTTGCCGTTTTAATGCTGGCTGTGGCAAAGCACTTCAAGAAATTACCCCACAACTTGGCTACACTCCAGGATCATGCTCCCTGCGGCGGGCTGCTGAAAAGGATGCACGGCGCATCAAGAAGTCAACCAAAGTGCACGACACTGCTCCAAAGAAGCGCAAAACTGACTTGAAATCAAAAGAAAATGTGTCCTCAAAGGCAAAGGACTACATCCCAGGCGGGTTTTAGGTGCTCATAGCTAATATGAAACTGCTTTTGTAACAAAACTTTGAGCTCCGTTTTCTCAGCTTCCATTTTTTGTGAAGTTGCTGTCGGTCATACCAGTGCTACTTCATAACTATTGAAGCTAAAATCATTCTGTTTTTTAAACTTAGCTCCTGAAACACTGGTGAGGCGCCCTAAACGCTATCATTTTTGCCATGCATGTCGAAAAAATTTTATAATTTGTTTGTGCAAAGTTGTCGGTAAGAAAAATGGTATAAGACATTTCAGAAATTTTTACTGTGCTCATTTTGACATAAAAAAAATAAACGAATAGCATTACGGCATACAGTAGGCCTTGCTGAATATGGTAAACAAATATGTTACCAAATTATGTTTAATTAACCAATTATTAGCGCATGATTGTAAAGGTCTATCAAATGTTGTAACTCGGAAACTATATAGATATCTTAAAATTGATTCATTTATGATATCAGCATAGCAAATCACATCAGTGTACCAAATTTCATCAATTATCCAAATAAATAACGAAGATAATTTCATTGCCACGTCCCCCTTAAGTGAGGAAATGGATGTTCCACTGCTAGAACTTTGTCCTATGCCCACAGCGAAACTTTTACCGCCGTGGCAGTGGCAACTTATACATTGTGACACACTCATTTGCGAGATCACTAAACCACGCACCAGAAGCACATATTAAAATGCATTTCCGACAACTCCAGTCCAACTACTCATGCGTAGAATTTTATACCGACGCTTCTAAGTCGCATGCAGGGGTGGCTTATGCAGCCATCGGACCATCCTTCTGGAATCCGGTGTGCTGCACCCGGAAACAAGTATCTTTACGGCTGAGGGTTATGCACTATATGCGGCTGTGAAGTATATACGGAAGTCAAACATAAAAAATCAGTTTATTTACAGACTCGTTAAGCGTCGTAAATGCATTAGATCACTTTTTAGATTCAGAAACCCGGTAATAATTGAGTTGTATTCCGTTCTGTGTACAGGTATTTGTCCAACCAGCATATTACTATTTGCTGGGTACCTGGCCATAGAAGCATTGAGGGCAATGTGTTAGCTGACCAAATGGCCACGTCATTATACTGCCGCTATTAACCCTACCGCTACTGTCCCTGCAACAGATCTAAACCCCTCTTACGTAAGAAACTGCGAAGCCACTGGCAACGCTTGTGGACACAGAATAAATATAAGCTTCACTTGATTAAGCCGCATTAGTTACTGGCCCTCCCTACAGAACCGCGAACTGATGTCCTATCTGTCGACCTCAGAATAGGACACACATATGGACCCATAGCTTTCTGCTGACAGGCGATGAACCTCCTACATGTGGTGATGTGGTAGAGGCAACCGTCCTCCACGTCCTCCTGGAGTGTCCGGAAGCTGAAAGAGAGAGAAAGAAAATATTTTCCTTTAGCATCTGCTATCATCTTCCTCTACATCCTACAGTAGACCCCGCTGATACGTTTTTGAAGGGACCGTAGGAAATAAACGTAAAGACGGGAAACGTAAGAGACGAAAAACAGGAAAAACGGCAAAATATTTATGTACAGAATTTTATTTCAATTCTTACGAGCAGCACGAAAATTGGCGCCTCAGCCGCGATCTAGTCGATGGATAGAACGCGGAGCTAAGGACGGCCTCATCCACAGAAATGTAATCAACGTATGTGATTTTTTAACACCAACATCGGTAGGCATGAGAACTAAGCACACGCAATCACGACCGGCGCGGCGAGTCCGACCGCGAACCGCACGCACGACCATGCGAGCTCCAACCATCGAACTCCTCCCGTTCTCCGACAATAATGATGATGATGAGTCTACGCAACGCGATGGCAGAAGTGAATGCCATCTCGAAGGCCTTGCTTTCGCAAGCATTACGTCATACACGCCATGTTTGTGCAATGCAAATCTCAAAGGCTATGCTTTTGTCAACAGTAAATGCCAATCTCGGAGGCCTTGCTTTCGCGACAGTTACGTCATAGACGCCATCTTTGCAATTTGAATCTCGAAGGCCATGCTTTTGTTTGCACATTGAAAGATTCTGTTGCTTGCGCCTCTCATGCAGCTAATATTACGGTCAAACGGGCAAGCTGCGTGAAAATGCACCATGGCCGCTCTCTTTGGTAGTCACTCAATCGGCTCCGAGCGCACTTCGCGACGTATCATACGGGAACGATCCGACAGTTACGACGTAAGCGGGGTTCCCAATACATTGTATCCTATGGGACTATGCCGACCGGCGGAAAACGACGTAACAGCCGGGAAAACGCAGCGTGAGGAACGTAACAGCGGGGTTCTACTGTATTATGTTTCTCGGCGAAGAGCCCTTTTGACGCAAATCAGTCCTTGGCTTTTTAAAAGATGTAGTATTGAATATTTTTAGCCCACAAGTTCATAGCGCATCCTCTGTCCAGAATGCCGCTGTGATAGCAGCTTTCAATGAGCCCATGCCTCCATGCCCTTTTTTAAGGGCTCTGCCGAGGCACTAGTGCTCCACGTGAAGTTTTTTATTTGATATTCTTATTATTTTTAATGAATTTTATGTCTCCATAGCACACATCATTTGTTATTGCCATAATTTTACTCTATGTATATCTTACGCACTTACAGCGACTGTTTTTAGGCCCATTTACAGCCACGTCACATCTGTTTTATCCACACTGCGTAATGCACAGTTTATTATCATCGCTCTGGCGCTCTTTGGCCACATCTGGCCCTTGCGCCAATAAACTCCACTATCCTCATCACATCACTGATCCCGTTAATGGACAGGCAGTCGCCGGCAGGTTCCAAGGGCTGACTTATCGGCCCAGCGAAACGCACCACGAAAGCACACACAATTTAAATGTAGGTCCTTTTAGTGCGCCAACAAATGCCGGTTGTGGTCCAAAGCAGAGTTAGAGCCAAGAGTTGACAACACAAAGAAAGTACAGTATAGACCGCTTATAACGTAAGTCGCCGGAGTCGCGAATATCCGCACTATAAGCGGTACCGCACTATAACCAAACAACCTTCTACAAAGGCTGCACTTGCGCAAAACGTGTTGAGCATGTAGCCTCGCGTGTCCGATAATCAACATATGCATTTGGGGCGCTTACAACCACTTAAATCTCCGATGTTCAAAAATTAACAGCCAAAGACACGCATTGCCAACGAAATGGACACGGGGAAAAAAGCAAAACAAAACAAAGTGCTTTCGCGGAAATTCGCCCCTACGTTTCAGGCCACCTCGAGGTATGTGCATTACACAGAAACCATGTCGAATCGCGACCGAAATTTCACGTGCTGACGTACCGATCGATTTCACGGGCGCGCACGCGATGCCCAAGACATTGCAATCGAATCCGGAACACCATTCGAGAGTTGCATGTGCCAACCATGCCGTTTTCATTAACGATATGATTCTCTTCCCTTCAAGTGCAGCCATCGCAAAAAGTTTCGTTGATTCCGCACCAAACCGCAACTTTCATCTCCCGCGACCGCTACCGAAAAGCAACTAACGCTGATTAGGCCTAGCGTGTGGTTCAGCATGTTGTCGTGGCAAGTTTCTCCAAGACAACATGAAGATCGGACGTCGAAAAGATCGCACTCAAGCACTAACCCAAGAACAGCGCGCATGATACGAAGTTTGTGCGGTTTATGTTCGCGGCTGGGAGATCAACGGCGACAAAAGCCACCAAGCTCGTTTAAGTCCGCGCACTGGCAGAAAAGGCGAAAGCTCGCGTCATGAAGCCGCAAAACTTTTCAATTTGCGGACGAGGTAGCAAACGCGATATCTGTAGCAAGTGTGATAACGACGACGCTTTTCCCAGCAGGAAATTTACTTTAAAGCGCACTTGATGAGGACGCGATCGTACGTTCCACGCGTAACGCGCTGCCAAGCGGCCGCGGAGCCTTGCCGCCGCCGGTGCAAGGCTACTCCGTCGCTAGGCAACCACCATCCTTCCCCACTCGGCGAGCCCGCACAGCGCTGCCGCGGTCTTTTCCTCCCTCCGCTTCTCGTTCGTTCACTGTGCGTGCCCTCGCCCTTCGTAACGACCTCGTCGCTCCCTCCCCAGCGGCGTACCTCCTTTGAGAACCGCACTCGCTACCGCGTTTGTCAGAAATATTTTCTCGCAACCGCATTATAAACGGTATTTCATCTTGGAACTGCATAATGCGGTATGCGTATACATGCGGTTCTATGGGAGGGTAAAGGGAGTCGAAAAAGACCGCATTATAACCGGTCCTGCACTATATGCGGTTACGTTATAAGTAGGGTTGTTCGTTTTAGGGTAAAACCCGATTTTACCGATTCTTGCACCCAACAAGTTTCAGGAGAATCGGGTTAAACCCGATTCTCCCCGAATAAACCTCCCTGTAGCGATCTGCACAATCGTGAGTTGCTGCTAACTCGTGTTGATGCTCTTCCCCTTCTCTTCTCACCACTACCTGTCTCCTTGTCACCCCTTTCTCCTCTCTAATCTTTACATCCCCTCTCCTCTGCACGCACATGCGTGAGAGCGTACATGCCCCCCCCCCTCCTAAAAAATGCTTGCAGAGAAAGTGGGAAACACGTTTGAGGCCGGCCACGCTTCGAGTACATTGTGAACAAATTTAGGGTGAAAGAAAAGCAAAGAAATCTGCCCCTTTGCCCACTGCAGATTAGTCTCGGGTATGTGCACCTGCTTCCAAGAATTTCACGCGGAAGGGACGGGTGACCAGTCGGTGGGGGAGAGATTGAGCGACGAAGAAGCCAGCCATACCCTCCCCCAGCGTCCAACCCCGCGCGAACGCCCCTCACTCTCTCGCGCGACACGAGACGAGACGCATATCGCCATCCTCACTTAGCATTACCAGGCGCGTCTTGTGAGCGCAAAGCCACCGTCGCGGACATAAGGCGGCACCGGAAACTTCAGCGTGGAGATGGGAAGAAAACGAAAGACACTGGATGACTGGTGTAAAGAACATGATCTCCAGATCGCAACGAAAGACAGTGAAGGCACCCGCACTTTAGTGTGCAAATATTGCAACACCGAGATGGTCACCGATCCAGCGAAGAAGCCCTACGACCGAATTCGTGAGCATCTAATGTCATCTCGTCATAAGAAGTTCAAGACGGCTTCCAAGGAAGCTGAGACTGCGGGAACGTCTCAGCAGACGCTTTTTGATATGTCCTGTAGACAGCGTGCGAAAGAAACTGAAGCGGACGGCGTTATCCATGACTTTGTTCGTGCCCTAGCGTACAGCGGAATAAGCATGCACCAGGCGGACGGACCGCTGGGAGACTTCGCACGCAAATACTGCAAGGCCGCGAAGACCATGCCAACAGACAAAGACTTCGGCTGAAATACCTGAAAGAAGCTTTGACAAGGACATGGAGAAAATCCGCGATGATATGCGAGATGTGAAAGTGAGCGTCATCGTCGATGAATCCCCAGACATCACTGGTGTGCCTACCATCAACACTCTCCTGCTACTATAGCCAGAAAAACGTGAAGAAGCACGTTGTTCTGGTCGACGTCGACAGGGTAAATGCATCGAACAGTTACACGGTGGCCAGCGCAGTTAGCAAGGCACTCCTGACGGTTGGCAAGACGTGGAAAGACGTTGTGGCAGTAGCCACAGACTCAGCGGAGTACATGCGAAAGATGGTTCGAGAAATCTGTCAGGCTGAAGGGATCCAAATCTTGCATGTGAAAGATATTGCACACCTTATTCATGTGAGTGTTGACCATGCCATTTCTTTACCATGCATGTCTGATGTTCGATCCGTAGTGATCAAGTTTGGAGCGTTATTTAAGCACGCTACAAGCTTTACCAAAAGTACACTGAAATTTGTTCTTCTAATGGCCTCTTTGGACCTGACATTAAGAAGCCACCTTCTGTTGTCCCGAATCGATGGCAAAGCTTCTACAAGGCACTTGTGGTAGTCGTAGAAATGTGGAGCTCGTTAACAGAACTTGCTGAAAGCTCGCATGATAGCAGCAAAGCGGAAGCTATTCGAGGGATACTTTCTGAAAAGAAGTTGTTTATGCGAAAATCTTGATGAGAGATGCACTCGGCCCACTTTTGGAAGCCCAGAAAACGCTTGAAAGTGGGAAGCTTTTGATGCCCAGCTTTGATCACCTGGTAAACGTGAAGCTGCAGCAGATTGTCGGGGAGCTTTCGGCGATGATCGGTAAAAGCGATCAGGCCAAAGCTGTTTTGTCTATGTTACCCAAGCGCAGCGCTAATTTAGTAAAAACATGTTCTGAAGAGTTCTGCACGAAACTCGCCACAAAATGGGGCTGCACTCTTGGACGGAACGTCTCAGAAAAAGAGGAAAACCAGCTAACTTTGTGGAAGTTGGGAGCCGTCCTTGATCCGTTTCAGAAGCGTCTGCTGGGGCAGTCATTTGAGGACTACCGACCTCTGTTCATGTCCGTAACCGACAATGTAGATTCCCTTAATGACGAGTTCAACCAGTATTTGCTGGAAGCGAGCCCCACAAACCCAGCTGTCGAACTAATCGAGTATTGGCATGACTCTACTTCTCGCTACCCAAGGCTTGCAAAAGCTGCACTGACATTGTTGTGCCTAGCTAATGGTAGCTGTGATGTGGAGAGAACTTTCTCCCAGCTGACATGTTGCGCATGCAGATGATAATGTATGTCAACAAGGACGAATCGATGACCAGATTTTCGAGAATAAAATGTATAATTTCTAAGAGTCAATGTTTACTGATTCATTCATTTTCAAACACCACTGATTCATTTTCAAACAAACACAAAATTTCGGGTAGTATACTGTATTTGCTATAATACTCTGGTGTCTGTCCCAATTACCAGCTTGAAACACCAAATTTAACGTGTTATACTTAAAAGCCCGTGATACGTTTTGATAAGCTCAGTGTAAGTTCTGATAAGTACAACCGTATATTTAACCCGAAAAAACACGAAGTAAGGAATGGTTTCGCAAAAAACAGATTTTTCCCCGAATATCAGTTTGAAAAATACCGCCCGATTTTTACCCCCCGAATTTGAAAAAATATAAAACCCGAAACGAACAACCCTAGTTATAAGTGGTCTGCACTGTATATTCTCAGTTAAGGCAGTACAAGCATCACGCAAACATCCACACTCGGCTGGTACAGTCGACGTCCGATTTCCCGGACGCCCGAAATTCCGGACATGCCCGATTTCCCGGACTCATCTGTGGCACCGTCAAGTTCCCCGTAGAGTCAATGTATTAAAAAGTCAGAAATTCCGGACGCTTATAGCCTTTGCCATCCGATTTCCCGGACTTTTTACTGTCAACCACCGACCCAAAGTCACCACCGACGCCGCCAGTTTGGTTGTTTTCATTTTCATATCCTTGAACCCACCATACTCGCATCGCAGGTGTGGCCAGCAGCGCCGCCGCACCGCGCCGCGGCTGCCGTAACCTCGAAACCGCACGTGTCAATCCGTTGCCAGCCGTAGCTTAGCCAAGCCAAACCTCACTGTGTTCGTTTACGTGTTGTTTTGTCAGCTGTGCCAGCTCTGCAGTCGTGTCTGCGGTTGATCGTTTGCTGCTGTGCGCTACCTTCAGTGATCACGTTTCCCGACCTTCAGCATCCACCGAGTTCCTAGCTGTTTCGTGCTGCGCTTTCGTCGACGGATTCGCCGTTTTACAGCAATGGCCACCGCTGCTCTTCGCTTCGTCTGCGCCTTCGAAGCGCACAAAGCCACCTCGTAGGCTCACGATGACGAACTGCCAGCCTCGGACGTTGCCTTCGACAATCTGCGCGCTGGCGGCGTGTTCATTCCAGCCGAGAACCCTTGAGGGCTTCGCCGACGCTGACAAAGACCTCGAGCTATGTGCGGAGTTGACCGATGACGAAATCATTCATCAAGTTATGGTGAATTCCATGACTCTGACACCGAGAACGAAGAGCCAGCTCCTACACAGCCAACGAGCTCGGAGTTGACGAGCACTGATGACACTGTCATTGGTGTACAGCGGCACATGACGTTGACCTGAATTGAGGCAGACCTAATCGCGGGCAAGCGGACGCGTGCAAAAGAAAATAAGCGACTTCTTGCGCCCAAGTGCTGACCTATGAGGTAGTGCCGGCAAGTCGTATTTTTTTTTATATAAACGGCTCTTTTCAGAGCCACCTAAACGATGCATGGCTGAACTGCTATGGGAAATCTTGTGCTCCAGGCTGTGACCTCTTCGTCAGCGAAAAATACCTACCAAAAAGGTGCCTTTTCACGTTGCATTCGTTTTTCGGACTGCCCTGATTTTCCGGACGTTTTCGCGTTCCCTTGAGGGTCCGGGAAATCGGACGTCAACTGTATCAATTACACTCACATCCTTAGATGGTGTTTAAAACAACGGAACAACTTACTGTGCTACAAAATGCACACTCATCCATTAGAAACTATCCAAGAACACAATAAAGGCCTGGAATATTCACCAAACGTGTGCAGCCCACAATTCTTCGAACGTTTCTCGAAATTTCTCTTCCAAGAAACACTCAAACAATATCCAGCTCTGGTCACCGGTTCATTCGGCGGCACTCTTCTAAACAGTGCTCCCACGGTGTCATCATTCGATTATCCAAGATCGACTGACCGCACAACACGACTCACACGAACAACATAACTGCTTCGCCGACTTCAACTATTACCGTCCTACCCTCTGTCGTCTCTCGTTTGGATCCTTCCCGGTTTCGCGAACATTCCAAGTGATTGTTCGGCTCATAGCATGTAGCACAGCAACAGCTAGGGGAAAGGGATTCGTCTCGCGGTTTCGTCTGCGGAATCGGCGGTTCCACTTTGATTTCTTGAATTCTCCCGATCTGCGCGGGTGATACGCTGTCGCGACTGCGACGACGTCTTCGGTGGAGAGGGTAGGGGCTCGCCTGGGCACCTTTTGATGCTTGTCTTTTTTTTTTTTCGTTGCGCGCACCCGTTGGGGGTAGCAGTCGGCACAGAGGCTTGATGCTGTAGTCAGGATGCGGCGGCGCGCGCCTGTTTTAGTGCTCGTTGGTGACAGAAGGAAGTGCTCTGTTACGAATATTACGCTTCCCGGCATTGTAGATCGCATGGGAATACGTGTACTTCACAGTAGCGTCTTTTCACACATTCGAGTTGCACAGCGGCACACAACAGCTTCGAGTCATCACACTGCTAGAAAAAAACAGTCTGCCACACACGCACACACCAAAAAACCGTACTCAGGCGCAAGGAAACATGAGGCAAGCTGCTCACACGCGCGGTCACACACAAGACACGAGAAAGCACACGAAAATGCACACGGACACGCATAAATCCTGAGGCGACCACATAGTAACACGAACCGGTGTCTGCCTAGAGGACCGTGCTAGTGGCGCCCTCACCCAAAGCAGGTGCTGCTCAAGCCGACCCGTGCTCGCTCATTGACGGCGACGCGACGCAGCAGGCCGCACCTGTTTTTTTTATGTAGCGGCTGTGGTACTGGCTACGGATGAAGATTTGCAATGCTCAGCAAAATCGTGACAAGTGCCACAGAAAATACTTTTTTCTTTTTGCCGTTTGAAGATTTGACGGCCAGCTTCGCCGCCTGCCTTCAGATCGGTGTGTGGGTTGATAGAGAGCGGTGATCGAGCAATTCGGAGAAGACACAGAAGGGACAATCGAGCAGTTCGTAAGAAATGTGGACGGGACAATTGAGCAAAGCAGAGAAAGTGTGGAAGGGACAAATGAGCAAAGCAGAAAAGGCGCGGAGGGGTGAAAGGCACTACGGAGAAGCCGCCATCGCCGCGTGGCGGCTGTCTGCAACTCGCGCTTCACAAGTACACGATGAGGATACTTTTTGCACACCTGAATGAGAGTTTCTAAGTACAAAACGTATCATACGACCACAGTTTTCCGAGGTGCTAAATGTTGCTGCTGAAGGATCGTATTTTCCGGGAACGTATTAACCGGGACGTATTACCGTATTTATTCGAATATAGGTCGACCTTTTTTTCCCAAAAATGTTGCCCATAATCAGCTATCGACCTATTATTCGTGACCAAAGAATCTCGACCTATATTCGCGATCAAAGCGACCCAAAAGCACCGCACCTATGGCGTTCAACTGCCGCGCCTGCTGTTCTCAAGCAGTTCCTGCTACATACGCACATTATGTACCATAAAATCTGTATAAAAACCGTACCCGTTTGCCTTTTCCGACTAAGTAACTAAGAAAAAAAAGTTATTTGTGCAATAGCTGCACACCGCCTTTTCAAAGCCCCCGCGAATGCAGCCGCTCCGCCATGTTTGCGCTGGAACCCGTGATTTCCCTAGGTAGGCGTGAAGTCCCTAGCCCCCTAGCCGTGCTGCCTGCCGACGCGCAGCCGCACAGGCCTCACTCTTTGTTTGTTGTTTGATCTGACGTGACGATTCGCATTTGCAAATGCGCGGTTGGACGGTGTCACGTCGGTAGAGCTACACAGCTGACTTCAAGCGGTCAAGTGATACTTTTTGCCGAGAATTCCAGCAATTGTGCCGCTCAGCGTGAGTTCGACGTAAAAGTTGATAGGGGTTGGCGGAAGCAGCGGGACCGACTGTTCGCGTGCAATGGATAGCGTCGTGCTTTTCGCGGCCCAGCAACTGGCAGGCATGACGCTCTTGAAAAAGAAACTGAGGCTCCGGGCGTCAAGGAGGCCCTGCAGAAGGCCAACAGACCTGGTCGTCATACCGCTAGATATGACGTCCCGGCTACATTAAGGACCGGGTGGCGGAAGAGTTACAAAGAGTGGCTTGAAGGAGGATGCTGCAATGACACCGACGGGACGCCGCGAGAAGGCTTCCCTCAATGAAGTTGCGACGTGGGTGAAGGACGCGCGGAAAGACTTGCCAGCGGAAATTATCTTGACTGGCTTTAAAAAGTGCTGCATTTCCAACGCAATCGATGGCAGCGAAGTCGACGTCATTTCGGATGCCGAGGATGCCTGCGAAGAATCCGACAACCTTCCTTGCACATCTGACGAACATGACACTCCCGGGCAGCGACTAGGGCGCTAAGTTAATTGTAAATAAAGGTGTGCTATGTTTCAATTTTCCTGTTTCTAAAAAAAAAAAACATGGGTCGACCTATTTTCGAATATTTTTTTTTTATTTCTCGTAGAGCGCTATAAGTAGGGGTCGACCTATATTCGTGCCCGACCTATTTTCGAATAAATACGGTACACACCGCTGTATTGGGATATTTTTAATTTTCGTGATTTCAAGCGTAGGAGCCGGGAAATCTTACTAAGCGGGAACGTATCAACGAGGTTCTACTGTATTACTCACTTGGATGCACTCAGGCTCAGGCTCATGGCTTGATCTGAGTCTGGGTGAGTCTTGGTGAGTCGACTCATGAGTCCGTTGCATATAATTACCTTTTTTTTTTTCTCAATCAGGTTGTCAATGCACTTAAACACCAATATCTCGCATAATCTGTGCCCTACCATACACATTTTGATCTCGTGCCTTCACATACGAGTTATCAGGGACTGCAATCCAGTAAAGACATTTTTATTGAAAGATATGACTTGCATGAGATATTTTTATCAAGAACTTACTGTAAAAAATTTTGCGGGGGGAGGGGGTTCAAGGCACGCCTCTGATCGATAAATATTGAGCTGGCGTATCAACGCTTGTGCGTTGGAGTATCTGCGAGTAGAAGTGAGTATCGAGGTGAGCCCTCATAATGCTGAAGTTGAGTAGTTATCACCATAGGTCTGCAAAATATTTTGGGGCTCACTCAGATTTACTCACGAAATATATTTTATGCTTAGGGCTCACTCGGACTCGAATTCAACAAAATATTATTCACCCGGTCTCCCTCAGATTCAGACTCACGGCTTGGTCTGAGTGAGTTGACGCGTGAGTGAGTTTGCCGACCTATGGTTGAAACAGACTAATTTTCTTTCAGTAGGAAAAAAGCAGGCAAACAAAAGGGAGAAGGCAGGGAGGTTAACCAGACAGCAATCCGGTTGCCTACCTTACGCTGGGGGAATGGGAAAGTGGAATGGAAAGATGAGAGAGAGAGGAGGGAAAGGAAAGGAAATAATCAATAAATGCACTGGTGCATATGTGGTGTTGGCACTATACAATAGTCAAAGGTGTTCACACAAGCCTCTAGTCCTCCTAAAGCACAGAAGTGCTTTAAGGGGGGACACTGGTCTTTCAAGATGCTAAAACATCATAAAATAAATTTTTGATAGCAGCATTTTTGTAACGTACAAGAATTGCCGCAAGTACTGGCCAAGTTCCTTACACCTTGGATTGATATTTTGTTCACAATAGCAATTTATACCCCCAAAACACGCTATATTCTAACTGAAAAAGAGCACAAAGATGGAGCTTATTCATGCAATGATGTATGCTGCAGCAGTGGGCATGCAGGTCATATCCCTGGTGTCTACTAATCGTCTAGGAAAACAAATAACATTTCGTGTTACACATGATGTACAAAATTGGCATTATTTGTTTTTCTGCATTTTCTCAAAACTTGACTTTTGACTCTTTGCAACCTTTCGAGATGATTTTTCAGTAATCAAAGCACCTAGAATTGTAATTCTTGTTGCAGTACTGAGCTGCATGAGTATTGCCCACGGGGTATGTGTGTGCCGAGTTTGGGATGCGATGAGATACACTATCTGGTAATGTCTCTGTGCATTGCTTTGAAGAAGTGGCACTGATTTCGTGCGTCTTGGGGGGGATGTTTGCAGGAGTTCTTTCCTGTGAGCAAGAGGAGTCCGGAAAACTTCACAGCCACGTTCAAGGCACATGGCATCTCTCAGCTGCTGGACTACCAGGTACTACCAGTGCCCTTGGCATTGTTTTATCTACCACCTTTCTTGGCGCGCATTTACTGGCCTGCCATTGGTCTCTGGCTTTCTGGGGGGTAAAAGTGGGAGGTACACAGTTCTAATGCAACATCAGGGGTGCCTGTTTGCCATTATTGTCAAAAAGCATGCTTAGCCATAACCCTGCGCATTAAAAATGACGTGAAATGTCAGACTGAGTAAAGGTATGGGGCAGAATTGGTGCCCTCCTTCACATGATTAGGGGGCCAGGACTGGCGCTCGGTGTTGTCGGTATTCATTTCTTGAGAAGGGGTCGTCTCTCCTTCCCAGTCTCTTCTTTCCCCTTCCCCTAAAGACTGTGGTGTGCTCCCTCGTGGGTTGTGGAAATAGTTAAACCTGGATATAACGAAACTGACCAATACCTGAAAAAATTTGTTACAAACAGGTTTTCGTTATATGCAGTTTGTGCACGAAAATTAGGAAAAGAAACGCACGAATTAAACAAAAGGGAAACTGAAGGCAGAGCCCACCCAAAACACATTTATTAGCGGCAAACAACTGTTATTTTGCTCTTTTGCTTGTTCGTGGGGATGGCAATTGGGAGGATGGCAATACTGAATGCTCGTAGGACATGAATACAACGCTGCTCCATCCTCATCTGGCCGTGGCCTCCGAGATTGGCTTCGGCAATGCGTTGTCACGTTGCCGGAGCTAATCGCAGAGGCCACGGTCTAGCGAACCCGCGACGCGGCGGAAGATGGCAGTGTGTGTGAAGAGTCGACCTCCGAAGATTTGTCGTTGTCACCTTGGTCACGGACACTTTCCACCAGCACCTAATCTGACATCTCCTCGGTAGTGACAACGCAGTTGTCCATATTAAAAAAAAAAAAAAAAAAATCTCAAAGCTGCATGTCGTCAGGGGCTGCTTCATGCACACGCATGGTAAAACAAAAAAGTAGGAGAGACAGGAAACAGAAACAGGAAAGACACTGCGGAAAAGCTGCCGTCGCTGCGCGATTGCTGTCTGCCACTTCATGTTTCACAAGTACACGAGAGGGCCCTTTTTGCGCACCTGAATGGGAGTTTCTGACTACAAAACGTATCATACGACCACAGTTTTCCGCGGTGCTGAACGTTGCTGCCGAATAATCGTATTTTCCGGGAACGTATTAACCGGAATGTATTACACACAGCTGTATTGGGTTATTTCTAATTTTCGCGATTTCGAGCGTAGGAGCTGGGAAATCGTACTAAGCGGGAACATATCAACAAGGTTCTACTGTATTGGATGTTGTAGATTCTCTGTCATACGATCACAGCTTATACGAATTTCGGAACGATACAAGTTTTTCTGTGGTCCTGGCCAAACCCCATTAGCCCTTAATGTGCTAGAATACAGTTGTTGCGAACCGGTTTTTTTACCCCGCAATGTTTGATATGAATGTATGCTGCCCCGTGTATACGAAAAGGTGCTGTCCATGTGGCCGAGGTCACAGCAATTACATGCAAGCGCGAGGAACTCGAGTGCGAGTATGCCTGCCGTGATGCTGGTTTTGTTTCACTGCAGTACATTGGGATTATGTGGGAAAATGTACAAAGATTGGAAAGGGCCAAGTTGCTGTCACCGGACACAACACGTTGTCTCTCTTAATTGCACGCACATGCACGTGGTGTTTCATTATGAGTACCAGTATGGTCACTGTCTGAAAACTACTCGCAGTCGTTCAGAGTGGTCTATGACGTTGCTGTGGCTCTGTGAAACAGTATTATGAAATGTACGCCAGTTTCGGTTTGTTGCACACTAGGCATACAGTAGCATACTAATTTGGTACACTAGTTTTTCTGTCTTTCGGTGATATGAATTTCAACTCATACGAATATTTTTCCTGGCCCCGCGAGATTCATATCATTGCAGACATTGGCAGCAGCATTGCCTAGACACCATGGGAGAATTTAATGTTAATCTCATCCCGACTGCGGCAGCTCAATTTTGATGAGGCGAAATGCTAGACCCATGTGCTTAGATTTATGTGCATGTTACAGAACCTCAGGTAGTTGAAATTCCCAGAGCCCTCCACTGCAGCGTCTCTCATAATCATATTGTGGTTCTGGGGTGTAAAACCCCAACAATTATTCATTATTAATGTTAATCTCCTCTCTTTACAGAAAGCACAGGAGGCATCGAGTGTCAAGAAGGATCTCCAGCAGCAGGTCAGCAACATGCTCAAGAACGAAGTACCAGTCAAGGAGATCATTCAGAGTGTGAAGGAATACATGACCAAGTACTCACTGCCCGAACACGATGTGGCTGTGCTGGTAAGTGGCCTTTCCATTTGTTTGAACAGCAGCTCTTCTGTCAACAAATCGAGCCTTTTATGCAGTTGATTAGTTAGGATTAGTGTCTTTGTGAAAATTCTGCCTTAGCTATAGTGTCACTAGGCTACTGCCTAGTGATACATTGGAGTGTATGGAGAGGCCTGATTTCTTGGCTCATACAAATAGTGGCGTCTCAAGCAGTTTCCCAAGCAGACACACTTGACGCATAGCATCTTCGGCTAATGAAGCTGTTGGCGTTTTCTGTGCACTCGCACAGTGTCTGGGCACCATGCGTGCAGTGCCACACTTTCAACTGGCATGGTCCACATTAATGCAGAGTACTTCTCTGTGGCGTGCCTCATAATCATATTGAGGTTTTGGCATGTAAAAGCTCAGAAATTATTGCATTCAGTGTATTTTTATCTTTGACTCTAGAAAATTCTGTGTGCATTAATAGAGTAAATACAGCAGTTTTCCTAGACACATTTGATTTCAACTTAAACAAACTCTTTGGGAGTGCAGAAATGCATGTGTCGCATTTTCATAAGTGAAGACTTGAAAAAAAAAAATAAATAAATAAAACCAAGGGTGGACTGTACTTTGTACGCCTGCCTGACTGTGTGTACTTGTGGCACTGTATGCTGTTGAGTGTTGTGGTTGTGTGATAATTATGAAGCATAAAGAGTGTGTTGTTTACTATGCTAGTTTACACACACAGTGTCTAGAAGTGTGATTGAAGTTGTGGTCCCTGTGTTTGTGTGCACAGCTGTGGACAACTCAGATGTCTGGCATGGATTGGAACAAGAAGGAAGAGCTAGTGGCGGACCAAGCATTGAAGCATCTGAAGCAGTACACTCCTCTGCTGGAAGCTTTCACGACCACTCCACGTGCGGAGGTAGCGCTGCTGGTCAAAGTCCAGGAGTTTTGCTACGACAACATGAACTTCATGAAGGTGTTCCAGAAGATTGTTATTCTCTTCTACAAGACGGATGTGCTCAGTGAGGACTCTATCCTCAAGTGGTACAAGGGCGCCCACTCACCCAAGGGCAAGAGCGTGTTCCTCGATCAAATGAAACGCTTCGTCGAGTGGCTCCAGAATGCCGAGGAAGGTGAGAGCGGGTTTTTTCCCTTCATGGCTTGAAATGGGGGGAGGATCCTAGCAGCAGTGCAAATGGCCACTTTCTAAGGGAGTTTCGCAGTGTGTGTTAGTTGTTCTTTTGAGCATGTGCTTTGCTTTATTTTTTTACAGATTCCGTAATTCATAGCAGTATAAATGAACTATTGTGGCAGGACTGAAAGTTGGGCTAGTTGATGATACATAATGGGCCAAAAACTGCGCGCAGACGGACGGAACGAAGAAAGGGATACACAGAATAAGCGCTGTTACTCTCAACTGCGGTTTATTAGGCATATGCAGATTATTTATACACAAATGATAAGCATCAAGAACATGCGCAGAGGAGCTGGCAAGGGACCATAACAAGAAAAAATAGAAAAGGCTTTATACCGTGAAAAGACTGCGCAGGAGCGACAAAAGATCAAACAAACATACGACTGATTAAGTTTACTTCTTTTTCGTGTAAAGAAACCGATGTTTGGCTGACGCAGGACTCTCCCTCTTTTCTCTTCGTCCCGTCCGTCTGCTGGCTGTTTTTTGCCCATTATGAACAATTGTTTATTATTCTACTTCTGCGTCTCAAGTTCCCAAAGGCTTAATTTTGTTAGAGAGCTTCACTTGGATCGACTCCTTAATGATACTCGCCGCAGTAGCTGAGCAGCTTCTAGGCGCTAGTGTGTGGCTCAATTTTGGCAGTGAAACCCCAAACTTTTGTGGTTATTACACGTCAGTCGCGAATGCTGAATCCTTTCAGGCGCCATCTATGAAGAACTGTCTGTAAATATGTCAAATCGATACATTTTTTCAATGCACTCTATATGCTTTTGCAATAAAAATAATGTCATAATACGCTAATTTATGTGTGTGAAGAGTAATGACTCCTAATTAAATTGTAATTAAATATCTCTTTATTCTGAAGTCATTCATGTTCTGTTTTTGCATAAGTAGAACGAAATCTGGGGTTATAAATATGGTGCAAATTCTTCTCTGGTTATGTCCATGCGGAGCAAAGAAAAATTACACTTTTGTCGTGGCCCGCGGGAAGCGACAAGTCGAACGACTCGTCAAGCATAGTAGTGCCTTCATCAGAGTGATCATATGCAACACTTCACTGCAAAATGAAGTTAAATAAAGACAAATTTATTACGCAGGAGGTTCAATTCATCCAAAGCTCAATGTATCTTGCTCTTTCTTAGCCCCTAGTCGATACAAATGACAAAAACAAGTGGTGTACACAATTGTGTACATAGCGTCTCAAATGGTTAAATGTGAACTTTGCATTTTGAAATGTGAGCAAGATATTCTTTCACTGCATGCGGCAAGGAACTTACAATTTCTTGTAAAAATGGTGCGCACTCATTTGCTTTCACCTTTGCAATGGGATCACCAACTACAGTCGATCTCGGATATATCGAACTCAAAGGGGACCGCGAAATAGTTCGATATATCGATAATTCGAAATACGAAATATGCATATTTAGGGCTTTAATGAAAGCACTGCAGGCCTCAACACAGTTTTCAATAACGATTCGCTCACATATGCTAAAGAACAAGGCGAGAACTACTTCTTTTGCAAGTTAGCGCACTTTATTTCGCATGAAAATAGTCCATAAACTTGTCTTGCTTCTTGCGCGCCGTGAATTTATCAAGTCATCGTCAATATCATTGAAGCTTTCCAGATAAGTAAATTCAACACCTTCGGCCACAACAGCGGTGATCGACGCTGAACGCTGATGCGAGCTCTGTAGCGCGGTAAAGGGTTTAGCGGTGGCAGTGGTGGCTGGCATCTTCAAACCGCATGGATCCATTTCCACAGCACCGGCAACGTTAGCTACGATCTCGGCATCGACGCAGTCAGAAACAGCTACATCGTTATCTGCACCGATAAAGTCACTCGCTGTGCTCCCGTCCGATACGGCGCCCGGAAACGCTAATGTCGCAAAATTCACTGACGCACCGTACGCCGTAGTCGGTGGTCATGATGCGCCCAAAGTCGTCACCTGGCACCAAGGCCCGTAAGGAAACAGTGCACGACGGTGCTTTACTCGACGTTGTTCCAAGCACCGGTCATCATTTTTATCGCTACGAGCGGGATAATGTTTAGTTCGACTCCCGAATGACGATTTATCAAGAGCGGAGCGAGAAGTACACATGCCACAAGAGACAACGCTAACAACGCTGCACGAAGAAACATTTCTCCACCGTGGACATGTTGGCGATACCGATGACACTTGTGGCTTTGTAGAAGGCAGCCGCTGCTTTGGCGAGAAATGCGAAAAAAAGTGTAGCCTCTGAGATCTGCATTTTAAAACCGAAAGCACTAGAAATACGTCACGAGGTTGCGGATCTCGAAGGCCTTGCTCTGCGGGCCCGCATACCATCGTGCGCGAATAGACAAGGAAGGGAATGCAAACATTACAACAAGGCTGCCAAGTCACTTCGAATTCTCATTTTGGTGCCCTCGGCCATCAGCCTCTTTGAAAAACACTAGCCCATGCATTAAAACCTGCGGATCGCGCGTCAAATACACCGGTGAACTGACAAGCGCTGCGCAACGAACTAGAGCAACGCAATTTCGTCACCTGCGCGCGACGAGGGACTGGAACTTATAAGAATGCGGCCGAACAATGATGAATATTTGTTAGAAAAAATGCACTTTCTGGGCTTCGGTGCGGGGCAGCGTTCGATATAGCGGATGTTCCGCTGTGCGGGAGTTCGATATACGTGCACACCAGCCTCATACTTTTGCATGGGAAATTCAAGGGGATTTCTCAACTGTTCGATATAGCCAATAATTTGATATATCCGAGTTCGATATATCCGAGTTCGATATATCCGGGATCGACTGTACTCAACAAGTAGGCCCTTTTGTTATTGGCCGATTTTATGAACGGCTCAGTGTAGGATGATCTCGAAGGCTTACAAGCTTCGTCTTGTAGGTACCGAGTGCCGGGAATGCCTAAACCAGAAAGGAGAAAATGCTTTCTGGCCATGACACGCAGCAGTGTAATCTTCCGTCAGTGTGCCTTTCTTGCCGCCCCTGCCTTTGTTGCTTCTAGCGTGCTCTTGGAGATGAAAGGAAAAAGGTGATCAACTTGTGCAGCAGCTCTGGTACCGGTTCAAAAGAGACCTGCTAGATAGAAGTTTTGTAGTAAGTTCATCCTGGGATTACTTAGAAAAGTGTTGCAGGGCCTCTTTAAAGGGCCCCTAAACAACCTGTGAAATACAAAGAACGAGTGTGCTATGCTCTCCTGGCGTTTCCCATCTTTTCTGTACAATTAGTTTTGCCAACAGTCTGCTCACGTGACGTCAGGAGGAAATAAGCTCTCGATTGGTCCATATGCGAGGGATATCAGTTGTGAATTGTCTCCTCGCCTGCTTTGCCATGCAGTCTCATGCTTGTTCTGCCTTGTATTGCATGAGTATCGTGCGCATTCAACTGAGGTCACATCCTGTAGCCGAAAAGCACAAAATCCTGAGTGCTGGCATGGTGCACGTGTTTTAGGAAGAAATAAGTGGGGAGGAGGAGCCAACGTCTGTAGGAAGGGTAGTGAAAGTGAGAATGAAACCACTCTGTTGTCTTTGAACTCCGAGTGGTTTAGGGGCCCCTTAAGGTCATCATGAAAGTGTATAGAATGTACTGCTTAAAGGGACACTAAAGGCAAATAACAATTTATGTTAGAGTGAAAGCCCAATGTATGACAGCTTCTAAAACGGCAATATTATCAACAGCAGTGCCCTACTTACCGAGAAATTAAGCTAAATCTATCACATAACGAGCGCCACGAGTGGGACATTTTCGAAGTGATCCCGATGACGTAGGGAAGTCGGCCTACAATAAATCACTAGTAATCAAACTAGCAGCAGTAAAAAAAGAACATTCCGAGCATCAAAAGACGTAATAAAATGCTGTTTGTTCGTTTCCGCTTGATTCATGGAAAACAAAACCTCCGTGGCGTTGCCATCGGGAACGGCGCGCGTGGTTCAAAGGTTTCGTTTTCACCGAGCTGTGCCTCGCCCGTCTCAGTGGTAGTTTCGGGATCGCGTATACTGCCGTGCGTGTTTTGCGCGCTCGTGAAGGTCGCTCTGACAGAAAGTTCGACAAAATGCCGCATGCGTGTGATATTGCCGGATGCCCGAATGGTGCACAACGCCAGTGCTGCAGCAAGGGAACCGGTGTGTCTTTTCACTGGGTGCCGCGGAATGAACCCTTACGCTCGAAGTGGCTTAGTGTCATGCCATTGTGCCAGTGTGCTAAACAGTCAAAACCTCTGCGCGTGTGCTCGCTGCACTTTCGTACTGAGGATTACGAGACCAACCGCAACTTGGTGACGGCTTTGAATGTGCCCATCCGAGCAAGTCTTTGCCGCAGCGCCGTTGTTGCTACTGTGGGTCCCGCTACTTCCGCTCGGCTGCTACTAGTGTCGGCGGCCGCGCAGTAAAAGCGGGCAACGTTGGGCATGGAAGCAGTGACGTATGAGAGTCGTATTTTCAGGCGGGAGATTTGAAGCGCGCTAACGCGATGCGGACCACTAAAAACGTGATTTTATTTCAAAATAAGCACTTCCTTGGCACAAAAGCAGCGCTACGAGGTTTCTGGACCGCTATTTCAACAATCAACGTCGACTTAATATTTGCCTTTAGTGTCCCTTTAAGGAAGCATTGCATATTCATTTTTTACATGATTGGTATTTGGTGTTTGAACAGTGCGCTTGAGATGCTGCCATTTAATTTTTTTTTTCTTTTTCGGTGTGCAGAGTCTGAGGGGGAGGACTAAAAGGTGTACCTTGCATGTGGCAAAGCCCAGCGATGTTCTTTACTGCAACCCTGCCAGTCAAGCACAAAATGTATTATACAGATGAAATAACAAAAGAAAAAAAACAAAAGCGCCTGGTGGATGGGTTGGACATGCCTGGGCTGCTGCCACAGCCTCGTCAGGTGCACCTTTTCTATTCATCACCGCCTAGACTGTGACGACGATCACCACAAAACCACTATGCTGCCAGCGCTGCTGCCACCTCATCTTGAAGACAAGTTGTTGGAAGAAGGCAATTGAAAGAAAAGCACTCTTGAGGGCAAGGGAAAGAAAAGAAAAAAAAAAGATGCCACTGGAAGGAGCAGTTTGCCTCTCTCTCTCTTTCTCTGGCCACCATGTAATTGGAACTGAGTGAGTTTGTACCACGACTCAGATTATTTTTGTAATGAGGCTGTTCTTTCACTACCCCTCACCTGTCTACTTCCACGTCTCGCTCATTCCTCTGTTTTTTCCTCTCCAGAAATTTTTTTCCCTCTTTCCTATTCCTCCTGCCTCATTTTCGGCTTGGGCAAAAAGAGACTGGGGATTCTGCGAACGTACTTTTCAGTTTATTGGCCTGTGGATTGGTTGGGAATGACGTAACAACTTTTGCTTCATGTTTTTCTTTTTCTCGCTCTGTTTGTTTCATCTTTTATACATAATTTCCTGTCCCCCTCGTCTTCTTTCTTGCTTTTTTTTGTGTGAGTGTCTTTTTCTTTTTTTTCTTCTAACAAGTGTTTCATCATGAAATAAATCTTGTTAACTTTTGACCTTGGTATACTTTGGTGCATTGTGCACATAAGCAGAATTTTTTTTTGGCTTTTTAATAAACCTGCACATTTACTAGGGTGTGAACTCCAGAGCATAGTCGAAGCTCTTGAACATGAAAAGCTGTAAAGTTGGGAAACTGTTTGACATTGATACTAGGTAAATTTCGTGTACATTGTAAAGAAGGCAGACTATACGTCTGCATTCCATTGATCTGATAGCCTACTTTCTTTTCTTTTTTTTGAGCAAAATGAGTGTTCTTGCATAATAGGGTCATGATGTGAGGGTTTTGAAACCTTGTTGGCAAAACACGGGTGTGCAAGCCCAGCTACACGCACCCCCGCCCACCCCTTTTCCTTTGTATGTGACTGAAACTCTTTACCTATCTAACATCTATTATTACACCACCTGCCAAGCCTGGATGATGGACTGTGCCCACGTGATGTCTGTTGGAGGGCTCCTGGACATTCAGGGGCCTAGCCAGTTTCAAACTGCCAAAAGTATATAGGATCTGTCCGTCCTATGTGCCACCAACACTCTCACATTTACGTCGCGGGTAGTGCGGTATAACCCATAAAAGGCAATACGTTTGTGGGCAAAGTGAATTGCACACTTCCGTTTGTTTCGATGTCTTCCTTAACAGTGAAAAAGTGGATTAGCATTAGTGCATCGGTAGCAGAGTTGTGTGCAAGGCAGCCATCTTGCCTGCTTAGCAACCGTGAATACGCGACAAAGATGCACTCCATTTTTGCAGGCGACATGCCTTGCATATCGCTGATTGACCATGGGTGCTTTTCCATCGTTAATGCACTCCTTTTACGCGTAGTTGCAAACAAAGCTATTAAAACCCAACAGCTGACTAGATCACGCAAGCAAAAAAAAGCGCTGTGCTTTCCTAACACGCTGTTCAAGATGCCAAGCGAATATTGGTTTATTTTTTGGAATTGGTGCATTTGCCTGTGCACATTCTTGGAACATTTGACCTCATTGGCGTAGCCAGGTGGTGGGGGGCTTCAGACATCTCCGAAATTTTTCAATTTTGCATATGTAAATATACATGCACAAACACTAAATGTGGTTGACCCCCCCCCCGCCCTCAAAAAAAAAAAAAAAAAAAATTCTGGCTTCGCCTTTGACCTGATAGTGTACGGGTACATTGAGTATTCTAGATAAGCTGGTCAAATGCAGCATTCATTAACCCTGATGGTAACATATCAGATCGCACCGACAAATCGTGGCAAATATCTTCGTAATGTCATTGTAGATTCCAAACATCCTACAAGGTTTGAGTAAATAAAGCTACATAACAAGCACTGCGTAAGGTAAGAAATAAAGGTTTATTTAAAACTGGAGAAACGTTAGCATCTGAGATAATCAATTGAATGTGTTAATATTACTCCTTCGCTTGATGATTTATTGGCATGTAAACAGTATAAAATGTCTGTGTATGGTGCAGTCCATGCACAGAACGGTAATTACAACTAAATCTTCGTGACTATGTTCTTGCATTATCTTGTTTGAAGAAACCATGCATATGCCTTATTCCACCTGTGCAATTTTTTTGGCACGGCCGGCAAAAGCACCTTGCTGCAAGTCGAGCTAATTCATCTGAACCACACTTGATGCATTAGGCAGTTGAGTAAAAATTTTATGATCACTTGTATTTACCTCAACGCCCTTCCGTAGTTTTACTACAGTTACTGCAGTAAGTTGTCGCAACGAAGATTTCGATTTTTTTATTGTAGCCGAACACGTTGCAACGGACTAGCGTAAGTGGTATGTGCAACTTGCAATGAAGTTACGTCACTGTCCACAACGCAGCGACGTTAAGCCAGATTTTGTGTAGGTGTTCTGTGGTTAAGCATCCAGGCGAAGAACGGCAAAAGAGAATTTAGGGTGCACTAGAATACACTGTAGTGAAGTGCACACATCCATTACAGCAAGCGTCAGCACCGATATGAGTGGCTTAATTTTTTTTTTTTTTTGCTAAAGAACGGAGATATGCGCATTCGCTTCGGGAAAAAAAAATGTTGACAAAAACGGACTAGTTTATTACCAAAGTAACGCACGTCGTGCAGTTGCTTGAGAGCAACGGAGATTTTCATTTTTATTGCGCAGAGATCATGCATAAAAGAAGCTGCAGAAGTATGGGATGCAGGAGCAAGCCGCAAGGAGAGGTTCCACCAGATTAGTGCACACCGCTTGTTTAAAATTTTAACAATAGTTATCAAGCGAAGCTTGTTTGTTGTGCGTTGTACGCGAAAACGCGGCGCTGTCCGGGTACAGAGACGCGGCCTTCGAAGGTGCGCCGGTCACGTGTGTATTTTCATGTTAACGTGTGAAGCAGCGCACTGAGACAAGGCACAAAAGTAACGAAACGACAGGACAACCGCTGCACTCGCAACTCCTGTCGTTTCGTTCCTTTTGTGGCTTGTCTCAGTGCGCTGCTTCACACAACCTGAACTATACCAACTCGCCCAACTGTCAACTTTACTGGACGTACGTATTTATGCACCGTTTTCCAATAATTTATTCTCTTTGGATCGTGGGCTGCTCGGCAATCAGCCGTTGCTGATATGACAATCTGATCTCTATAGAGACCGGATTTTAGGCGAATGCCTATTTTGTTCCTTATCGCTCCACTTTGATATATAAGCATGAATTAGAGGTTAAGAAGGGATTTTTTAGTGTTTTTATAGCGCCTATAAATGCCTAATTTGGCGTGTGTTAGGTATGGGCGAATATTCGGGCGTTTCGAATATTCGAACGAACGAATGTTACAGTAAAATTTCTTCTCGGGCTAGTTGGTGTTGTATTCCAGACGTCATATTTTTAGCGCAAACACGAAGAAAAAGAACGAACTGGCTGAGAAGAGGAGAGGCAGAGAAGTCTTCTCTGCACTGTCTCTTCTCAGCCAGTGCGTTCTTTTTCTTCCTGTTTGCGCTAAAAATGTGACGCTGGAATATTACAGCATTCGAATTCGCTTGGATACGAATTTAGATTATTCGAAATTTCGAAGTATTCGAAATGAACGTACATTTGACCGCACCTAACCCCCTGCAAAGGTGGTTTCACTGGAGCGTCTGGTTGCTGTGCCGTGAAACGACTCATCCAGGGGAAATCTGCACTGCCGCGAAGCCACACTTCAAGGTTAAAGTACATATTTTAAAGTTTAAAAGCGTGCTATATGGGCTTATGTGCGCTAAGTATAGTAATTTTTAAATTGTAACTTATTGCACCACTTATAACTTCCACCCTACTGCTATTCAAATCTTGATACTATTCAAGGCTGCTTCCACTTCATTTCAAACCAAAAAAGTGACATTCACTCATACCTATAGTTCCAATCCTTAAAAATATTGTACAAGGGTCATGACGAAAATGCTCATTTTGTTTAATAATATGCGGTAAATACTATTCGAACTATTCGACTTGAAATTCGACCAAATTACTATTCGCTTCGAACCTCAAATTCACTATTCGCCCATCCCTACTATAAATGCCTATTTTCACAATGTGCTCCCTTGTGAACACTATTTAACCTCAAGTTTCGCTTTAGGGTGCAGTTTGAGACCCTTATTCATGTTATCGGGCAACACTTCGGAAATCTATGGAGTTCAGCCTAGTCACAACTTTAGAAGTCTGCGGCATTTCCTCCTCAAAGGCGGATGCACACATGCCTGCACCAATGGGCGCGCACTGCAAGCTGGCGTCATGAGCCGGACGGCCGGTGATCCCGCCTTCGGTGAACATTGCCCAGTGCAAGAGCGGGACTATTTCTTTAGTCGCGGAGGCGATCGGCTGCCGCGCTTCGGTCATCTGGGCGGCGCCAGCCGGACTTCTTAAGTTGTATCCCCGGAAAAGCGCTAGCAGCAGTGAAGTGGGACGAGCCAGCCAGCATACGACGCCGCGCTGACATGCCGTGAAACCGCGGAGCGCCGTCAGGGGAAAGGAGAGAAAAGAGCACAGAAAGAAAAATGTGATGTGCAGGAGGCTTTTATTTGCAATTCACTTTTTAAGGTGTTCACTGCCGGGGGAAAAATTTGCTCTACGTGTTCGATCCGGCCAATAGGAGGCATACCTCCCTTCTGGTCTTTTAGCGGTCTGCCTATCTGCT